>NC_055700.1:325000-587500 GCF_017639745.1 Melanotaenia boesemani
ATTAGAAGGACCTGTTTAGGTCCAGCATTAAAAACCTTTTTGTACTGAGATCTTAAATTTAGCATCAAAATCCCCAAAATGAGAGCAGGTTGCCATTTCAGTCCAGCGGATGTAAAATAGACCAAATGCCTTTTTCTAACCAGTTTAGCATAAACAGAGATTTACGGTTTTAACTTCCTGAGACCCGGGAGAAAAAAGTTTTTCTTTGTTAATCTTTTTATGACAATTCAAGTATTGTGGTCACAAGAAACATGTTGCAACATTTTTTTTCAAAAACAATGTTTATTATGTTTTGCTTAATACACATTGTAATGGTGCAGTTATAATAGTGTATTATTATTTGTATGGATTTTTAAAAACATCCTTTCATTTAATGACCACTTAACAAGATTAAGACAGTAAACGAAGAAACATGAAAAACGTGAAAATTGAAATTCCCTCCATTTTGAAAAGACACTGCATGTGCTGTGTTGGCCACACCGTCACAACAGGGGCATCAGAAGAGAGTTCAAGATGTTTTCTTAAAGGAAAAGTATTAATCACATACATACTATAAACCAGGGCTACTCAATTCGGTCCTACAAGGGCCGCAATCCAGCAGGTTTTCCATGTATTCCTGCACCAACACACCTGAGTCAAATTAGGTGGCTCTAACAGCCAATCAGGTTCTACACAATGACTCATTAATATGACTCAGGTGTGTTGGCCCTGCCATAAACATAAATTGAGTAGCCCTGCCATAAACAATGCTTGACTTAGAGGTCTGAGACTCATGTTCTTCACAGAGGACAAAAATAAATTGTCGGGTCTCAGGAGGATATAAAACATACCTGCAGGTCCATGTTGGTATATTGTGGAAATTATGTTTGTAAAGCAGAGTTTGTTGATGAAACGAGGAGTTTGTGTGGGAGTCTTTTCGGGTCACAAACACAGCTAAAGAGAGAATTAATGCCGCCAGGTTTCATAAAGATTTCAGTGGGAATGTGAAACCAAATTTGTTTTGGTTGCCTTAGAAATTGTTTTAGCCAGTTGATTTTGATAGTACCATTAAGACATTAAAAATCGATACTTTGATGCCACCTTCTTCATAATGTTGGACCATTATACTCTTTTTTAAATAATGCGTTTTACTTTTCCAGGTGAAGTTAAGCTTTGCTTGGTTTATCGCTTTAACTGCTTCTTTAGGAACTGACAGTGACTGAGCTGGTAAATGGTTTCAGTTTTTCTAAGTAGTGTTCGACCAGTAATAAATAGTTCCCTCTGAGACCAAGAGTTGAGATGGGCTTTACATTTTTCCAAGTTCCCCAGATATTAAGTTTGGTTAGTAAATCCATATTTTTAGTGATTTGTATGCCTAAATATTTAACTGTTGTTTTCACAGGGATGGAATGAATAGTTGATAAATTACAATCATGACCAGGCAGAAGTTCACGTTTATTAAGGTTCAATTTTAAGCCAGACGCTCTTGAGAAGAGATCAGTTGTCCCAAGGATTTTTGGAAGTTGACTGCTATTTTTCATAAATCATGCTGTATCATCAGCAAGTTGGCTTATAGTCAGTTGTTTATCAAGTAAAGTTAGTTTTTGTAAACTCCGATTTCTTGATAAGAATGGATAGCATCTCGGCAGCAGTAATAAATAAAAGCGGGGAGACAGGACGTTCTTTTTTAATCCCTTTCTGGGTGACGCGGCAGAAGAATTGTGCTATTTGTGTCTTTATAAATTCATTTAACTATGTTTATAAATTGTTCACCAAAGCCTGACTGCTCTGGTGTACAAAACATAAAACTGTGTTCAATCAAATCAAAAGCTTTAAAAAAAAGTCCAAAAAAAGGATGAAACTCTCGTCTTCTATTAGGTAGTTGTAGTCAAGCTAATCTAGTAAAAGTTGTTGAACGTCCCTGATGAAGCCCGGCTGTCTGAAACTACGTCCTCAGTCCCAGATCTAAGTCTGTTCGCAGAAATATGAGTCAGCAGTTTGTCGTGGTATTAAGGAGAGTTATGGGCCGGAGATGGTCTATTAATTTGGAGTTTTTACCAGACTTGGGAATTAGAGTCATGACTCCTTGTTTCATCGTAGTTGGTAGAATGAATGTATTTAATAAAAGATCACTTCGGTCCTCTCAGAAATGCTTGTAAAAGTTACTCGTTATACCACCTGAGCCTGGGGATTTATCGAGTTTTAGGCAGTTTAGGGCTTTCTCCACTTCTTCCATTTTAATTTCAGCATCACAAATATCTTTAAAGCATTCATCAGTCTCAGGGATCTGTTCCTTGACTGATTAAAAACCTGTGAAGAGGAATATAATTGACTATAAAACTGGAAAGTTGCTTTGGAGATCATAGCTGGACCTCTGCATTCTTGGTCGTAAATTATTAACGTTTTTTTCCTTTCCTGTCTTCTTTTTTTTGAACGAGAGAAGTATGTCCAACTCTTTTCTTCTTCTTCTGTCCATTTGGCTGGAGGACGGATAAAAGCTCCTTTAGCTTTATTAGTATGATAATTAGTATTAGTATGACTGTATGAAAACGTCATAGTTTACATACAGTTTAGAAAAGTCTCTAACAACAGTAGTTAGTTCTGTTACTAGTTCTTTGTTCTGGTTCTGGTTGTTATTCCCTAGGATAAGAAAACCGTCACTCATTTCAAAAACACAAATTATCCAGTGACCCTGAGTCTTTGTGGCTTTTATTTTCCGTCTGACCGACCCTCCGTGTCGACCCTCCAACCGACCCTCCGTGTCGACCCTGCTGACCTACTTGAACCGAGGCTGAAATTTATTTTGTCTCCTCACTGATTTGACCAGAATCTTTTATCTGTCTCGTTGCTGCGAGTTTCTTGAAGAAAACCAGGTGCTTTTTCATTTTTAAGTACAGAAACGTAGCTTTTCTTTTTATAGAGTCTCTTAAAGCTCCAACGTTAAGTGATGCAAAAGAGAAATTAGAACTAAGGACATAACAAATTAACAAGAAAAAGGAATGAGAAGAGAAAACTTCCTTTTTTTTGTTTGTTTTTTTAAAGTAGTAGTAAAGAGTTGTGATAAGCCCCTAAATACATTGGTGGAATATATTTTTAACATCACATATCAGTTTTATTCTAATAAGAAGTCTCCTAGAGAACATCTTAGGCTGCTTTTCCTAATAAATGTGAGAGAATAACAAACCGCCTGTAACCTGAACCTCTATTCATCGATGGAGGCGTCGACATGAGTGTAAATATTGTAAATAACCTCAACTATCTGTGCAAATTGGCACAGCTTCTACTTCCTAATTTACCTAACCATCTCTTTTTTTTTTTTTTTTTTTTGCTGCTTCAAACTGTGTAGGATATTGGAGACAACTGTGCACGTAGGATATTGAAGGTAGCCAGAGTTGCCTAGGTGGTCAGATATTCACGATATCAAAGTATTAAGCCATGTTAGGAGTCAGTAATAATTCTTTTACCACCAACAAAACCCACATGGCCGCTACAGCAGATCCCCTGCTCGAGCCTCCTTCTTCTTCTTTGCAAAGTCCTGCTTGAAATGAGCTTCTTTGCAGAAGTTTGAGTTTTTAGTGAGTCTCCAGATTTCATCCCATGATGCCTCGAATTGGATGATCACTTGGCTATCCCTCCGTCTTCTCGTTTCTGTGGTAGAGGCCCTTGTGGTGCAATCTGTGAGAGGATGCTGATGATTTCCAGACAGATCTGTTCGTTTTCTTTTTCTTTAATATCTTGTATTTAAGGTTCCGGCACCGCTTGTATCTTTCCAGCTCCGTGACTCTTTCTTTAAGGTCTTTATTGTCTTTGATAAGTTGTGCTATTTCCTTCTCAACCGCTTTTAGCTGTAATTTGCGCTCCTTGATATCTGCAGCATTAATTTCAGCCAGCTGGGCTACGTTAGCAACCATGATGGAGGTCCCTCGTAACTGCTCTCCAAATGTGTCTGTTTTCATAGTTAACTTTTCAGTCGCCTCAACATGAGCGTACAAGTTTTCTGTTAGATCTTGTGTAGTTTTAATTTTGTTGGGAGGAGCAGAAGATGTAGTTACGGTAGCAGGGGGTCTTTCTTCTTAGCATAGCTGCCGCCAGAGGTTTCCATTTGTGTGTAATCCTGATCAGGTTTGTGAGCATGACCGGAGGTTGATGTTAGCCTGATTTCACTTTTCTTGCTTGACATGTTTCGGCGTGGTTGAGACAAAATTAAAGGCGGTTAATTGAATTTTCCAGAGTCTGTCGAACAGCTGACGTTGAATTAAAAGGCAATTTCGGGGACAAAAGATGGCGAGCTTAAAACTTCCAACTTGTCCGGCTCTCCATCCGGCGGAAGTCCTGTCCCAACCCTACCCACTGACGAGGCGCCGCCATTTTAAAGGCCGTCCGAAGGACGAAGCTGAAGTTAGCTTCCGATTCGTAGAACGCGTAATTTGGAACTATCTAGACGATTTTAGACAGCTCTTGATCAAAAACTACAGCACTTACACTCTTCAAACCTGGACTGAAATATCCTCAACAACATTCAGACACATGTAAACACAGTTTCTGATTTGTGAAACCTTTATTCTATTTGTGAAAATGAAATAACTGAAACTGTATGTTGCACAAACATTAACCATCTGCTGCATTTTGGTTTTCTCGCTGATCTACAACAGAAAGAAAAAGATATGACACTTCAGACTAAACTGGACAGAATTGTCTAGACAAAAGATGATTTACATCTGCAATGTTTTAAATAAATAAACTTAAAAGAAAAGTTTGTCTGAACTTTTTTTTTATATTTCTTTTATAAAAAGATTTTTTTCCTTTTTCTAAAAGAAAACACTGTTTCTCCATTTCTAGCCTGACAAGCACTCGCCTCAGTATAAAAAGATAGATGAAAGCAGTATCAACTCATAAATGCTTCTTTCTTGTGTTAATCTCTTCTATTCAGAAATAGTGACTCTAACCTTTTTTCCATCTGGTCCTGGTCAGCCTCCTCCACAGCCTCGGTCATGCTGCTTCTCTCTTCTGAGCCTGTAGAGTTCTTGTATTAGATGTATTTAGGTCCATATATATGTCATATACAGATGTTTTTGTCCATGCTTCTTCTCATCATCCTGTTTTGACTTATCTTCCCATGAATGGAATATTTCAGACCTGACCTCCCACCTGTGTTCAGACCAGACCTTCTTCACCACCTTCAATAAAAGTTTCTTCTGTATAGAAGTGCATCAATAAATTAGAAGCACTCTGTTGTTTTACTTACATTAAGTGTTGTAGCCCTTTAATTTTTATAAAACCTCCAGTTTTCATATAGACAATAAAATGACCAAATGTTTGGTCAAAGTTTGTTTATGGGAGCTTCATCCATCACCTGGAAAACTTCCTTGTCCTTGAAGTTAATTTCTATGCATTTGATTTTTATTGAGTGAAGGTTATCATTCAGGTCAAAGGTATATCCTTCCTCGGTTGACCTGCTGACCTTCCTCTGAAAGCAGCACTTTTAGGATAAATCTGACCCCGTCCCTGCAGGCCATGGAGGAGACTTCAGGAGACAGGTGTTTGCAGCTGGAAAGAAACTCTGACAAGTCTGCCATTATCCTGCCCAGCTGAGCATCATCGTCAAAGATGGTACCCACCTTTCCTCAAATGTAGACTGAGACCTCACCTGAGACGATGGCCTGAACAATAGAAATGAAAAGGTGAGAAACGGTTCATCCTGGACAGTTTGCCAGTATAATGAACGAGTCCTAAAGGATTTCAGCTCCATAAGATCTAATGAAACACATGCTCCCCCTCAGCCTTTCCTCTGCACCTCATCATGAGGAATGAATCTGACCAGTTCTTTGTTTTATTTTGCCTTTCCTCCCTGGTTCCAGCTGCTTTGTTCTAAAGCAGAAAATAACATGTTTTCTTTTAATAAACTTGTTTAACGTTATTTATTATCTGGTAAGCAGCCCCAGAACTTTTGCCCCTGCCTGGTAAATTACTGCCATACTGACCCCGACCACGAGAACATGGCCAACACGCTTTTTTTCCTCCATGTTTACGTTTGTGATGGGAGGGTCCCCACATCAGGCATCTGTGCTTCTTCCAGACCAGTGCCAGTTCTGTCAGACCCCCAGTCTGTGGAGTGTTTGCATCACCCAGGTGACGGCGGATGGTTCACACCTGCGTGAAAAAAGTTCCATGTCAACGTGTCAGCAAGTTGAAGAGAATCAGAAAACATAAACGTCCATTAAAGTGGAGGAACAATAAATGACATGATCCGAACGGCAACACAAAAACAAAGCAGTGACTTGGTTTGTTCATGACTCTTATTTCCATGGTGGACTGAAGCCAGCTGAGGCTGCAGGAAGCTGCTGCTTTGTGGAAAAGACTCTGTGTACAGCTGATCCCAGTAGAAGACGAGTCCACGCAGAAAGGTTCGCTGCTGTGTAGCCTGATGATGAGAACATGGATGTGGGCCACTGAAGAGACGGGGAGTAAAATTTAACTTAAACATGATAAAACAGCTGCTCTATGCTGGAAAACTCTACAACTAAATAACAGCAGATAAACGAGTGAATAATAACAAAATAATAAACCTTTTCAAAGGAACTGTTGTCAGTAAACTTTATCTTGAACAAGGTTCCTGCTCCTTACAACAACCTGAACATGGAAATGCTGCCTTAACAAGGAGATGATGTTACAGAAGATACAGGTTTAACTCATAAATACCTTTTACATGGTAGAGCTTCCATACTTTCACTGGCCCACTTTTCAATATCAGCCTGAAAATCACTGAAATCCTCACATCCTGGAAAAAAAGGGGGAAAAAGAAACAACAGAATTGATAGATGAGTAAATTATGCCAATAATATGCTACCAATATGGTTTTTAAATGGAAGGTTGTGAAAGAAATTTAGCTGCATATGGTAATCATTCATATATACTCATAATAATCACATGTATATTCAGTTTTCTTTATTAATTTAATATTGTTAATCCATTCACTTTTACATTTTCATATTGTGTGTTTTCACTCTACAGAACACTTAAGTTACAGTTTTCATTGTGTGTGTGTGTGTGTGTGTGTGTGTGTGTGTGTGTGTGTGTGTGTGTGTGTGTGAGGTCAGACTGCCCACTTTCTTCCAGAGCTCTGATATGACAGAGTTGAGACTGGTTTTCCACCTGCTAGATAGCAATAGTTGTTTGGGATATCAGCTTGTTGTGGTTTGTGGACTTTGTCTGAAAACTGGAAGAAAGTGGCGCCACTCAGTCGTCTATTCCTCATTTATTATTTTGCTGTTTGACCTTCAGTTGGAGACCAGCTGAATAAAACTGTTTCTCTCTGATGAATCATCAGAGTCTCTTCCAACTCCACGCGAGTCGGGACGACCACTCTCTTTACTTACAAGTAATTCTTTATTCAATTCTTCTCCTGTAAATAAACCTTATATACTTTACTCATTCCAGATTCTTAGAAATTTTTCTACAACAAAGTACACAAAAAATAAGCAAAAAAATTAACTGGATACTATAAATTAAACAAATATTGAAAATTTATGATTCACTCACAGGATCTCAGTGGAGTCGGACATCATTTCTGCCTGGCGTTTGGTACTTTCCAAAAGTCTCAGTGTTGAGTAGGAATTTACAAGCAACCTCGTCCTCCTCAGTATAAAGGCTTTCATTCCATAACTGTCCTTTGAATCTTCCAATCTGGTTCAGCCACAATAATTTTCCTTCTCCTTAAAGTGTTCATGCTCCAGAAATAAGATTGATGTCCATGTGTCAGCATTAGGTGCTTCTGTAGGTCATTTTCAACACCTGGTCTTCTTTTTATCGCCAAACGCATCATGTCCAGGAGATTGTCAATTCTCCGAATTTATCATCTTTTTTGCATGTCCAAAAGCTGCCGATGGATGGAGCTGGCACAGGTACGCTACTGACACGGATACGCTAATGACACGGGTACGCTACTGACACGGATACGCTAATGACACGGGTACGCTACTGCCACAGGTACGATACTGACACGGGTACGCTACTGAAACGGTTACGCTACTGACACGGGTACGCTAATGACACGGGTACGCTACTGCAACAGGTACGCTACTGCCACGGGTACGCTACTGCCACCGATACGCTACTGACACAGGTACGCTACTGACACGGGTACGCTACTGCCACGGGTACGTTACTGACACGGGTACGCTACTGCCACGGGTACCCTACTGCCACAGGTAAGCTACTGACACAGGTACGCTACTGACACGGGTACGCTACTGACACAGGTACGCTACTGCCACAGGTACGCTACAGACACGGGTACGCTACTGCTACAGGTACCCTACTGCCACAGGTACGCTACTGACACGGATACGCTACTGACACGGGTACGATACTGACACAGGTACACTACTGCCACAGGTATGCTACTGACACGGGTACGCTACTGACAAGGGTACGCTACTGAAACGGGTACGCTACTGACACGGATACGCTAATGACACGGGTACGCTACTGCCACAGGTACGATACTGACACGGGTACGCTACTGACACGGGTACGCTACTGAAACGGGTAAGCTACTGAAACGGTTACGCTACTGACACGGGTACGCTAATGACACGGGTACGCTACTGCAACAGGTACGCTACTGACAAGGGTACGCTACTGACACGGGTACGCTACTGAAACGGGTACGCTACTGACACGGATACGCTAATGACACGGGTACGCTACTGCCACGGGTACGCTACTGCCACCGATAC
Organism: Melanotaenia boesemani; assembly: GCF_017639745.1. NCBI lineage: Eukaryota > Metazoa > Chordata > Actinopteri > Atheriniformes > Melanotaeniidae > Melanotaenia > Melanotaenia boesemani. The sequence goes on from NC_055700.1 coordinate 333,718, forward strand.
GCTACTGACACGGGTACGCTACTGACACGGGTACGCTACTGACACGGGTACGCTACTGACACAGGTACGCTACTGCCACAGGTACGCTACTGCCACAGGTACGCTACAGACACGGGTACGCTACTGCTACAGGTACCCTACTGCCACAGGTACGCTAATGACACGGATACGCTACTGACACGGGTACGATACTGACACAGGTACACTACTGCCACAGGTATGCTACTGACACGGGTACGCTACTGACAAGGGTACGCTACTGACACGGGTACACTACTGGCACAGGTAGGCTACAGACACAGGTACACTACTGGCACAGGTATGTTATTGATACAGGTACGCTACGAATGCAGGTATGTTACAGATACAGGTATGCTACTGACACATGTATTTTACTGATACAAGTATGTTACTGACACAGGTATGTTACTGATACAGGTACGCTACTGAAACAAATATGTTACTGACACAGGTATGTTACTGATACAGGTATGCTATTGACACAGGTACGCTAACGGCAGAGGTACAGTGGCGGCACAGCTACAGTTGTAGCACAGGTACACTACAGCCACAGGTACGCTACTGACATGGGTACGCTACTGACACTGGTATGCTACTGACACTGGTACGCTACTGACACAGGTATGTTACTGATACAAGTATGCTACTGAAACATGTATTTTACTGATACCAATACGCTACTGATACAGGTATGTTACTGATACAGGTATGCTACTGATACAGGTATGTTACTGACACAGGTATGTTACTGATCCAGGTATGTTACTAATACAGGTATGCCACTGATACAGGTATGTTACTAATACAGGTATGCTATTGATACAGGTATTTTACTGATACAGGTACGCTACTGATACAGGTATGTTACTGATACATGTATGCTACTGATACAGGTATGTTACTGATACAGGTATGCTACTGATACAGGTATGTTACTGACACAGGTATGTTACTGATCCAGGTATGTTACTAATACAGGTATGCCACTGATACAGGTATGTTACTAATACAGGTATGCTATTGATACAGGTATTTTACTGATACAGGTACGCTACTGATACAGGTATGTTACTGATACATGTACGCTACTGATACAGGTATGTTACTGATACAGGTATGCTACTGATACAGGTATGTTACTGACACAGGTATGTTACTGATCCAGGTATGTTACTGATACAGGTATGCCACTGATACAGGTATGGTACTAATACAGGTATGCTATTGATACAGGTATGTCACTGACACAGGTATGTTACTGATACAGGTATGTTACTGATACAGGTATGCTAGTAACACATGTATTTAACTGGTACAATTATGTTACTGACACAGGTATGTTACTGATCCAGGTATGTTACTGACATAGGTATGACACTGATACAGGTATGTTACAAATACAAGTATGCTATTGATACAGGTATGTTACTGACACAGGTATGTTACTGATACAGGTGTGTTACTGATACATGTATGCTACTGACACATGTATTTTACTGACACAAGTATGTTACTGAGACAGGTAAGTTACTGATACAGGTATGCTACTGACAAATGTATTTTACTGAAACAAGTACGCTACTGAAACATGTATGTTACTGATACAGGTATGCTGCTGATACAGGTATGTTACTGATACACATAGGCTACTGACACAATACGCTACTGACACGGGTAGGCAACTGACAAGGGTACGCTACTTACACAGGTACGCTAATGGCACAGGTACAGTGGTGGCACAGCTACACTTGTAGCACAAGTACGCTACTGACACATGTATTTTACTGATACAACTACGTTACTGACACCTGTATGTTACTGATACAGGTAGACTATTGATACGGGTATGTTACTGATACAGGTATGCTACTGACACGTATGTTCCTGACACAGGTATGTTACTGATACAGGTATGAAACTGACACAAGTATGTTACTGTTACAGGTACGCTACAGACACATGTATGTTACTGATATAGGTATGCTACTGATACAGTTATGTTACTATTACAGCTACTGACACAATGCGCTACTGACACGGTTACGCTACTGACACGGGTACACTACTGCCAAGAGGTACGCTACAGACACAGGTACACTACTGGCACAGGTATGTTACTGATACAGGTACGCTACTGATACTGGCATGTTACTGATACAGGTATGTTACTGACACAGGTATGTTACTGATACAGGTATGCTACTGATACAAGTATGTTACTGGTACAGGTGTGTTACTGATACAGGTATGCTACTGACACATGTATTTCACTGAAACATGTATGTTACTGATACAGGTACGCTACTGACACGGGTACTCTACTGCCACGGTTACACTACTGCCACAGATACGCTACTGACACAGGTATGCTAACGGCACAGGTACAGTGGTGGCACAGCTACACTTGTAGCACAGGTACACTACAGCCACAGGTACGCTACTGACACGGGTACGCTACTGACACGGGTACCCTACTGACATGGGTATGCTACTGACACAGGTACGCTACAGACACAGCTACACTACTGACACAGGTATGTTACTGATACAAGTATGCTACTGACACAGGTATGTTACTGATCCAGGTATGTTACTGATACAGGTATGCCACTGATACAGGCACGCTTCAGACACAGGTACACTACTGACACAGGTATGTGACTGATACAAGTATGCTACTGACACAGGTATGTCACTGAGGCAGGTATGCTACTTACACATGTATTTTACTGATACAAGTACGCTACTGACACATGTATGTTACTGATACAGGTACGCTACTGATACAGGTATTTTACTGAAACAGGTATGCTACTGTTAAAGGTATGTTACTGACACAAGTATGTTACTGATCCAGGTATGTTACTGATACAGGTATGCCACTGACAGAGGTATGATACTGATACAGGTATGCCATTGATACAGGCATGTTCCTGACACAGGTATGTTACTGACACAGGTACGCTACTGATACAGGTATGTTACTGACACAGGTATGTTACTGATACAGGTATGTTACTGATATAGGTATGCTACTGATACAGGTATGTTACTAATACAGGTCTGCTATTGATACAGGTATGTTACTCACACAGGTATGTTACTGATACAGGTGTGTTACTGATACATGTATGCTACTGACACATGTATTTCACTGATATAGGTATGCTACCGACACGGGTACACTACAGCCACAGGTATGCTACTGACACGGGTACGCTACTGACACTGTTATGCTACTGACACTGGTACGCTACTAACACAGGTATGTTACTAATACAAGTATGCTATTGACACAGGTATGTTACTGATCCAGGTATGTTACTGATACAGGTATGCCACTGATACAGGTATGTTACTTATACAGGTATGTTACTAATACAGGTACGCTACTGATACAGGTAGGTTACTGATACAGGTATGCTACTGATACAGGTATGTTACTGACACAGGTATGTTACTGATCCAGGTATGTTACTGATACAGGTATGCCACTGATACAGGTATGTTACTAATACAGGTATGCTATTGATACAGGTATGTTGCTGATACATGTATGCTACTGATACAGGTATGTTACTGACACAGGTATGTTACTGATCCAGGTATGTTACTGATAGAGGTTTGCCGCTGATAGAGGTATATTACTGATACAGGTATGCTATTGATACAGGCATGTTCCTGACACAGGTATGTTACTGACACAGGTACGCTACTGATACAGGTATGTTACTTACACAGGTATGTTACTGATACAGGTACGCTACTGATACAGGTATGTTACTGATACAGTTATGCTACTGACACATGTATTTTACTTATACAAATATGTTACTGACACAGGTAAGTTACTGATACAGGTATGCTACTGACACAGGTATTTTACTTATACAAATATGTTACTGACACAGGTATCTTATTGATACAGGTATGCTATTGATAAAGGTCTGTTACTGACACAGGTATGTTACTGATACAGGTATGTTACTGATACAGGTAAGCTACTGATACAGGCATGTTACTGACACAGGTTCTCTGCTGATACAGGCATTTTACTGATACAGGTACGCTACTGACACAGCTACACTACTGACACAGGTATTTTACTGATACAAGTCTGCTACTGACACAGGTATGTTACTGATGCAGGTATGCTACTGACCCAGGTATATTACTGATACAGGTATGCCACTGATACAGGTATGTTACTGATACAGGTATGCTACTGATAAAGGTATGTTGCTGATACAGGTATGCTACTGATACAGGTATGTTACTTACACAGGTATGTTACTGATCCAGGTATGTTACTGATACAGGTATGCCACTGATAGAGGTATGTTACTGATACAGGTATGCTATTGATACAAGCATGTTCCTGACACAGGTATGTTACTGACACAGGTACGCTACTGACACAGGCATGTTACTGATACAGGTACGCTACTGATACACGTATCTTACTAATACAGGTACGATACTGACACATGTATTTTACTGATACAAGTATGTTACTGACACAGGTATGTTACTGATACAGGTACGCTACTGACCAAAGTATGTTACTGACACAGGTATGTTACTGATACAGGTATGCTACTGACACATGTATTTTACTGATACAAGTATGTTACTGACACAGGTATGTTACTGATACAGGTATGCTACTGACACATGTATTTTACTGATACAAGTACGCTACTGAAACATGTATGTTACTGATACAGGTATGCTACTGACACGGGTACGCTTCTGCAACGTGTACACTACTGCCACAGGTACGCTACTGAAACAGGTACACTCCTGACACATGTATTTTACTGATACAAGTATGCTACTGACACATGTATGTTACTGACACAGGTACGCTACTGATACAGGTATGTTACTGATACAGGTATGTTACTGAAACAGGTATTTTGCTGATACAGGTATGCTACTGTTAAAGGTATGTTACTGACACAGGTATGTTACTGATCCAGGTATGTTACTGATACAGGGATGCCACTGACAGAGGTATGTTACTGATACAGGTATGCCATTGATACAGGCATGTTCCTGACACAGGTATGTTACTGACACAGGTACGCTACTGATACAGGTATGTTACTGACACAGGTATGTTACTGATACAGGTATGTTACTGATATAGGTATGCTACTGATACAGGTATGTTACTGATACAGGTCTGCTATTGATACAGGTATGTTACTCACACAGGTATGTTACTGATACAGGTGTGTTACTGATACATGTATGCTACTGACACATGTATTTTACTGATATAGGTATGCTACCGACACGGGTACACTACAGCCACAGGTATGCTACTGACACGGGTACGCTACTGACACTGGTATGCTACTGACACTGGTACACTACTAACACAGGTATGTTACTAATACAAGTATGCTATTGACACAGGTATGTTACTGATCCAGGTATGTTACTGATACAGGTATGCCACTGATACAGGTATGTTACTTATACAGGTATGTTACTGATACAGGTACGCTACTGATACAGGTAGGTTACTGATACAGGTATGCTACTGATACAGGTATGTTACTGACACAGGTATGTTACTGATCCAGGTATGTTACTGATACAGGTATGCCACTGATACAGGTATGTTACTAATACAGGTATGCTATTGATACAGGTATGTTGGTGATACATGTATGCTACTGATACAGGTATGTTACTGACACAGGTATGTTACTGATCCAGGTATGTTACTGATAGAGGTTTGCCGCTGATAGAGGTATATTACTGATACAGGTATGCTATTGATACAGGCATGTTCCTGACACAGGTATGTTACTGACACAGGTACGCTACTGATACAGGTATGTTACTGATACAGTTATGCTACTGACACATGTATTTTACTTATACAAATATGTTACTGACACAGGTAAGTTACTGATACAGGTATGCTACTGACACATGTATTTTACTTATACAAATATGTTACTGACACACGTATCTTATTGACACAGGTATGCTATTGATAAAGGTCTGTTACTGACACAGGTATGTTACTGATACAGGTATGTTACTGATACAGGTAAGCTACTGATACAAGTATGTTACTGACACAGGTATGTTACTGATACAGGTACGCTACTGACAAAAGTATGTTACTGACACAGGTATGTTACTGATACAGGTATGCTACTGACACATGTATTTTACTGATACAAGTATGTTACTGACACAGGTATGTTACTGATACAGGTATGCTACTGACACATGTATTTTACTGATACAAGTACGCTACTGAAACATGTATGTTACTGATACAGGTATGCTACTGACACGGGTACGCTACTGCAACGTGTACACTACTGCCACAGGTACGCTACTGAAACAGGTACACTCCTGACACATGTATTTTACTGATACAAGTATGCTACTGACACATGTATGTTACTGACACAGGTACGCTACTGATACAGGTATGTTACTGAAACAGGTACGCTACTGACACAGGTATGTTACTGATACAGGTACGCTACTGACACAATACGCTACTGACACGGGTACGCTACTGACACGGGTACACTACTGATACATGTACGCTATAGACACAGGTACACTACTGGCACAGATATGTTTGTGATACAGGTACGCTACTGATACAGGCATGTTACTGATACAGGTACGCTACTGATACAGGTTTGTTACGGATAGAGCTACGCTACTGATACAGATATGCTACTGACACGTGTATTTAACTGATACAGGTATGATGCTGATACAGGTATGTTACTGACACAGGTATGGTACTGATCCAGGTATGTTAATTATACAGGTATGCCACTGATACAGGTATGTTACTGAAACAGGTACGCTATTGATACAGGTATGTTACTGACAGAGGTATGTTACTGATACAGGTATGTTACTGACACAGGTATGTTACTGACATAGGGACGCTACTGACACAAGTGTGTTACTGACACAGGTATGTTACTGATACAGGTATGCTACTGACACATGTATTTTACTGATACAGGTATGCTACTGACACATGTATTTTACTGATACAAGTACGCTACTGACACATGTATTTTACTCATACAAGTACGCTAATAAAACATGTGTGTTACTGATACAGGTATGTTACTGACACAGGTACGTTACTGATACAGGTATGTTACTCATACAGGTACGCTAATGACACAATACGCTACTGACACGGGTACGCTACTGACACGGGTACACTACTGGTACAGGTATGCTACAGACACAGGTACACTACTGGCACAGGTATGTTTGTAATACAGGTACGCTACTGATACAGGCATGTTACTGATACAGGTACGCTACTGATACAGGTATGTTATAGACACGGGTATGTTACTGATCCAGGTATGTTACTGATACAGGAATGTTACTGATACAGGTGTGCTACTGACACATGTATTTTACTAATACAAGTATGTTACTGACACAGGTATGTTACTGATAGAGTTACGCTACTGACACAAGTATGTTACTGACACAGGTATGTTACTGATACAGGTATGCTACTGACACATGTATTTTACTGACACAGGTACGCTACTGATACAGGTATGTTACTGACATAGGTTGTTGTGGAAATCTTTAGTTATCAAAGATCACACACTAAGTGAGTATCGAACAAAGTAGTTTTATTAAGAGCCGGCCGGCAATGAGAGTCACACAGTCAAAGGAGTTTGTCTGCGAGAGTCTGGCGAGATACAAGTGAGCTTAGTTAATATACCAGGCATGAGCTGATAACATCACAGTAGGAGGTCATTGTTTTAAATTTCTCACATAGCTGTTAACAAATGTTACGGAGTGAAGGGTGCAAAGGAGGAAGCTCATTAAACTCTCAACATCTGTTGGGGGGATGAGAAAGGGGGGGGAAGGTGTGAGAAGGAGTTCTTATCTAAATACACAGACATACAAAGGGGATGAGAGAGGGGGGGAAGGTGTGAGAAGGAGTTCTTATCTAAATACACAGACATACAAAGTGTAACCTACAAACTATAAGGGTATATGAATAAATTTTCCATTACAATCCACCCCTTTGATTAAAATGTAACATATTAATCACAATTAAAGAATAAAGAAAAATTCACTCAAGGAATTCCAAATCACCACTGTCATAATAGGGAGTGATATCCTCTGGGGTATAATGATGAACATGGAAATTAAATGTTCTGTTAAGCGTACATTTGATCAGAGGAAGAACACAGCAAAAAACAACTAGAACACACAAGAGAAATATAGTCAGGAGAGTAGTAACCCTGGTCAGAACCAAGATCCAGGAACCACTAGTAAGCCAGTTCCAGAAATCCCACTCCTTAGAGGGCAAACTAGCATTGTTGCGGTCGTGTAGGGTGTCCCAGAGATCAGTAAGGGCATCATGAATCACAGACAAGTTAGTAGATGTATCAGGGACAAAAGTACAACATTGATCTCCAATCAGAGCGCAAGTGCCACCTTGTGCAGCTAGTAGAAAATCGAGGGCCATCCGGTTTTGTAGGGACATTATTCTCAAGGCTTGGACTTCCTTTTGCAGCAAGCTAAACCCAGAATCCACCAGAGAGGTTAAATTTTCCAAAGAGATTGATAGATCTTCCACAGTCCATGCTAGTTCCCCAACCCCCCACCAGGGCAAAGCCATCATAAATCCTTTCATCTGTGGAGAGAAGATACCGCGTTTAACACGATGGGGGTGATGAAAGGGTTCGGGAAAAGGCCGCAATGTACCATTTGGGGTTAGAGTAAACGCAGAGACATCAGGGAGCAGATAAGCCAGATAACATGTTCCAGACCAATTGACAGGAAGGTAAATATAAGAGTGTCTGCCACATGTCCAAACCATGTTCTGAGGACATCCAAAGCCGGTATCTGATGGGATATAAGACCAAATGGTGTTAAGAACAGAATTATTGTACATAGGAAGGTCAGGAAAAGGTAAGAGAGCTGTAAGGTTAAACACAACAACTCCTGAGGCCCACTCTGTAGAGGGAGAACTATCAGGGAATAAATCACGAGGATTTAAAGTGAACGGGTCAGAGCGTTTGGGGCAAGGTGAGGATATACATGAGGCTGAAATGATACGCTGACAACCTAGAGTGTGTCCTAAAAAGAATAGTGCATCTGTCCCATTTCGCTGAAAACAAAGAGGTGGAGAAGAATATGGATTTGTACGATCCCTTAAGCGGAAGACAGTTCTGGATGAAACACAAGTGGAGTTTGTGTTGCTGGAAAACTCAGCTGGTCTCCTCCAGGAGAGGGGAGGGCGCTGGTGTGGCCAAGTAATGTTCCTAGGGTGTAATCTATTACCCATGATCAGAGTCCACAAAGTGGTATTCAAAGGGACTGGATATGGAATAAAAACTGATTGAGTGGGTGTGGCATGCGGCACCAGTCCACAAACATAGCAACTGTCATTTGTCAATTTATGAGCAGACAAATTGGCAACTTGCCACCAAAGATTCTCAGTGTGATCATGATGCTGAAGGATGTGGTTATCTCGGCGGTGCCTCCTGAGGGAGGGTGCTTCTGTCCCCTGCAGTCGTCTGGCGGGTTGGGACGAAGCTGGGGTGCGTTGTGTCAGGTGAGGTCCGGTTGGATCCAGGTACCAGAGGAGGGAGGTGATAAGGATGAAGAGGATGACGCACGACCATCCCCTCACGGCAGTCTGGGTGTACTTCATGTTGTCCCGTGGAGAATGGACCATCTCACACGGGGCTGACCTCAGGGATTATTCTGCCCTGTGGTTGAGAGGTCAGCTGGAGTTGGGGTACTTTGAAACCTTCTACAGTGGGACGCGTGAATCCACGTGGACCTTTCAGCGACCTTCACGGCTGTATGAGTGACCAACAGGACCTGGAAGGGACCCAGCCACCTTTTAGACCGCCAGTGCTTTCTCCTCGTCTCTCGAACCAAGATCCAATCTCCCGGAACCAAGGAGTGAAGCAGATCTGATGCTGGGCGTGGCAGGGCCTCTTTCACCACACTCTGCACCTGTGAGAGAACTTTGGACAGATTTTGACAATAAGCAAGCATGTTACTTTCACAGTATGTGGTAGACACGGAGAGTCCTGGAGGATCCAGACCAGTGTAGGGAGGTCTGCCAAACAGAATCTCAAATGGACTAAGATTTGTCCGGGCACGTTTCCTCATTCTCATGTGCATAAGAATGAGTGGGAGGGCTTTTGGCCAAGACAGTCCTGTTTCTTCACAACATTTAGCCAACTTACCTTTTAAAGTGGCGTTCTCTCTTTCAATTGCTCCGCCTGATTGCGGGTGATAAGCACAATGAGTCTTAAGCTGGAACCCCAATAGTCCACTTACCTCTTTCAGGGCCGCATTTACAAAGTGTGAACCATTGTCAGATGAGACCTTAACTGGAATCCCCCATCTTGGAATGATTTCGGTCACCAGAGCCTTAGCCACGACTGAACTTGTGGCATGCTTTGCTGGAAAAGCTTCAACCCACTTTGACCACATGTCTACCATAACTAGACAATATTTCTTACCTTCTGCAGGTGTTAACTCAATGAAATCCATCATCAAATGATCAAAAGGCTGATTAGGTGGTGTATGACCAGCTGGAGGGCAGGCAAGAGGGCGGGCGGTGTTATAGCCTGCACAGATCAAACATTTTTTGCAGTAATTTTCAGCCACCACAGTGAAGCCTTTTGTGAACCAAAGAGATGTTGTGGAAGATACCATCCCCCCTTTTGACACATGGTCCAACCCATGTGACAACTTAGCAAACCAGGGGAAGAAATGGCGAGGAAGGCAAGGTTTTCCATCAACAGAGCGCCATACACCTGCAGAATCAGGGGTGCAGGAGTTAGTCTTCCAGACAGAGCGTTCCTCTGGAGTAGAAAAAGACTGGATGTCCTGTAGAGAACAGGGAGGAGAGTGATCCTCTTCTGTGAGAGGAGAAGAGGTGAGAATGTGCGGCGAGGCTGACAGAGCTGCCTGCTTAGCAGCCTGGTCGGCCAAGGCGTTGCCACGGGCAACAGAGGAAGTGTCTTTAGTGTGAGCTTGACATTTCACTACAGCGACATCTGAAGGAAGAAGAATAGCGTCAAGGAGAGCCGCAACCTGTGTGGAGTTCAAAATAGGCTTACCATCAGATTTCAAAAAATTACGGTGACGCCACAACGCACCAAAGTCATGAACTACACCAAAGGCGTAACGCGAATCGGTATACACAGTCAGGGACTTACCTTGTGCGAATTTACAGGCCTCAGTGAGAGCAACAAGTTCAGCTGTCTGAGCAGAGAATTGTGAAGGGAGGGAGCCAGAGAAGAGAACCTGATGCTCATCACAGACAGCAAAACCCACTCTGTTCTTACCAGAATGGTCTCTGAAGGAGGAGCCATCACAAAAAAGAATGAGATCAGAGTTAAGAAGAGGCTCATCAGATAAATCTGGTCTCGGAGTGCAGATTTCAGACAGAACAGTCTCACAACAGTGATGAACACCATCTTCTGCGGTAGGAAGAAGAGTGGCAGGGTTAAGTGATGTACACCGTTTCGTAGTGATGTTAGGCATATCGAGAAGAACTGTGGTGTATCTCAGCCATCTAGCTGCAGACAGATGAGAAGTCTTTTGTTCGAGCAAAATAATGGATACAGAATGAGGAACAAAAACAGTTAGCTCACTGTATCCCACAATGTCACGTGATGCAAGTACAGCCTTCTCACATGCAGCCACAGCTCTCAGACAGCCAGGAAGACCCGCAGCAACAGAGTCGAGCTTGGAAGAGTAATAGGCCACTGGGCGCTTGTGAGAGCCGTGCTGTTGAAGGAGAACAGAAGACATGAACCCATGTTTTTCATCAACAAACTGAAAGAAAGGTTTGGCTGGGTCTGGCAGAGCCAGGGCTGGAGCAGAACACAGCGCTTGTTTCACAGACAGGAAAGCCTGCTCAGCCTCCGGGGTCCAGAAGAAATGGTCATGAGCAGATAGATTCTTACCATGTATACAGGAAGTCAGGGGGGCCTCAAGTTCAGAAAAATGTGGAATAAAGGCCCGACAAAACCCTACCATACCTAGAAATGACATCAGCTGTTTCTTGGTAACAGGTTTTGGTGCTTTCTGAATGGCCTCGATCCGTTTAGAGGTCAGGGCCTTGGTGGTGGCAGAAATGTGATGCCCTAGAAAGATGACTTGAGGCTGGCAGAACTGTAGTTTACGCAGACTGGCTTTATGACCCTCAGAATGAAGATGGAGGAGGAGGGCCAGTGTGGCCTCCTCACACAAGGAGGCAGAAGGACAGCAGAGCAGAAGGTCATCAACGTAAGTTAATAAAACTACGCCCTGTGGAAGCTGCAAAGAAGAAAGAGAATCTCTTAGTACCTCATTGTAGATTGTGGGGGACTCACAGTACCCCTGGGGAAGCCGGGTCCAAGTGTATGGTTTCCCATTGAACTCAAAAGCGAACCAGAATTGGCTGTCTGGATGAACAGGAACAGACGTAAAAGCATTTGCCAGATCTATCACGGAGAAATGTGTAGCAGTAGGAGGAATCTGCGACACGATGGTGTGGGGGTTGGGCATCATAGGGGCCCGTGAAATAACTGCTTTATTGACAGCTTGGAGATCTTGGACAAAACGCCAGTCAGGTTTGGCTGGTGGTTTACGTGGTTTCATGATTGGGAAAATAGGAGTGCGAACAGGTGAATTTGGACAAGAAACAACAATACCACTCCTAAGATGTGAATTAAAGACAGGTGTAATACCCTCCAAAGCTTCAGGTTTGAGAGGATATTGCTTCTGGCAGGGGCGGTAGTCAGATTTCGGAGTGATGACTACTGGGGGGCAGTTCTTAACCAGGCCCACATCATGGGGAGAGGTAGCCCACAAATCAGAGGGAACCTGAGAGAGGGCTGGGGGAACAGGTGGCAAGGGTGAGTCAGCAGATAAACATGTCAGAAAATCCTCATCTACCAACTGAACACTTTTCTGGCAATGAATCACAGAGAGCATGCTCTGCTTAAACACACCCAGCCTTGGAGAAAACAAAACTGCTGAGTCATGAGTGGATTGCCACCGAGACTCTCTGAGAGCAGTAGCAACAAAGGGGCCCAAATCCTTCCACTCAGTCGAGTGGGACTTGGAAAGAGACACGTGTGGGTGTGTGTGAAGTTTAAACAACTTCTGTTGGTCAGAGGTTAGTGAGACAGACAAAACACACATACTTTCATTCCAAAACATACATGTCACAGTCAGTTTGTCAGAGCAGTCCCTAAAAAAGATTTTTTCATACTGCTGATCTGGCCCATCAGGACAGATGTAGGATGTGCAATGTAATTCCCTCTCCCCCATCACCTCTGCCCCAGGGGAGACTCTGGCTCTGCAGAGGGACAGCCAGTGTGAAGAAAGAGGGGAGCTTCCCATTTTCCACTGATAAGCATAGCAGGGAGCTCTTGGGTTATATTTAACCATCATTAAATCTTTTTCCTCAGTGTCAGAAGATGAACATGATATGGTCAGCCCCTGAGACCCAGAGGAAATCTGAATTCCCAGTTTGCACATCAGATCACGGCCCAGTAAATTTACAGGACAAACTTTGGACAAAAGAAAGGAATGGGTAAATGGATGCTCACCTTGTACTGAGCAGGTTAAAGGTACCGTGAATTTTTCTTTGTCATGATGGCCTCCAGCAGACACAGAAATAACAGTCTTACCACTGAGTGGTGGAGTGGGATTTAGGGTGCCTGTCTTAAGAACTGAGTGAGTTGCACCACTGTCAACCATAAAAGAAACTGGTTGATTATTTACAGACAATGTAAACAAAGGAAAACGTTTATAAGCTATAGCAGCTAAATGAGTGTATGTGTGTGTGTATGTGTGTGTGTGCATTTCACTTCCCTCAACAGTTGCTGCAGCGAAAACTGTGGTAGGTGGAGAAAAAGGCTCCTCTGGAGTCCTGTCTCCCGGGTCCGCCCCTCAGTCAGCCTGCTGGTATTCCTTCTGGTGGGTGGGCCCATTATCCTGAGGGCAGTTATCCTTCCAGTGTCCATATTGGCCACAGCGATGACACGGCCCATGTCGTTGTGGGCAGTTATCCTTCCAGTGTCCATATTTGTCACAGCGATAACATGCCCCACGCTGTTGTTGGTTGCCGCCCCTCTCTCGTCTTCCTCTGCCCCTTCCTCTGCCTCTCCTATCTCTATTGGATTGTGGCTGATTTTGGGAGGTGAACAGAGTCAGGGCTGTTGACATCTGTTTGTCTTTCTTGGATTCAGCTTTTTTCTTGTTTTCATCCATGACATCTTGTGCATGTTTAGCTTGACATTGGAGCTTAGCCAGTCTGGTCTCATGTCTCATCCCCACATACTGTCTCTTCACCACTTCCAACATATCTCTGTTCATACCTTCAATGATGGTCTGACAGAGAAGGCGTTCCCATGGTCCTGGAGTGTTCCCCAGTTCTCCTGCAGGGCGCTCCAAGCCAGAGTGTCTGGTGAAAACAGTTTCACAGCGGTGTAGAAAAGCCTCCATGCGCTCATCTGGGCCCTGTATCAGATTTCTCAGGGCAGCCAGGCTTCCTCGATTAGGGAACACAGTCTTTATGCCATCACAGAGTGTGGTGATGGCTTCTCTGTAAGGTCGGTTCGGCTCATCGTCCCAGTTTGGATTTTTCAGGCCGGTGTCATCAGGAGGGAGGTGGGGACGGATCTTAGCCAGATCACTAGCAGTGAGCATTTTAGCAAGAATTTTTCTCAGTTCAAGTCCAGTGGGGCGGTGTTCACGGCAGAAAGCTCTCCACTCCTCGCTAGCTTTCTCACCATCTTCAGTGGGTTCAGGAAGATTTTTAGCATGTTCCATGATTTCAGAGGGGGACCAAGGGCGATAAACCAATATGGGGCCGGTGGGTCCTGATACTTCCACCATGGGGGCACTAAAAACCTCAGTGTCTTCATCTTCAGCAGTATTTTGTCCCAAAAATAGGCCCTTTGCAGTCTGTCCAAATTTGTAGAAAGGGGAGGTTGCTGACACCTCCGGTCCGTAGATCTTCCCGGACTTGGTACGTGAAGGGCTGGTCATGTCTGCTGACGGTCTTTCGGTTCCCCCTGTAGCTTGGCCATGGTTGGAGTCAGCGGGACCCGATGTCTCATCTCTCCGTCGGTCCTCTGGATGACGCTGCTGAGGCTGCTGGGGCTGCTGTAACACCGGGGGACAGGAGTCCAGATCTGGATCCACCTTCAGCGCCTGTAATCGTTCCTGCAGTGAACGATATGGAGAGGGTTGTGAATGCCCTAAATTATTATTATATGGTGGAGGTGCACTAGGCAGGGATGCATTATCCCTCCTGTTTCCTATATCTCCAGTCATATCTAATCCCCCACCCATTTCTTTAGTATTAGCTTTCCTAACCCTACATTCACTCTCATTCTTCAACATTTCAATGCATTTATTATGCCGTTCCCACTTCTCTACATCCGTTGCCTTGATTTTCTTTTTTTTCTTTTTCTCATCCCAGTCCTTCTGTGCTGCCTCATTCAGCTTATCTAATTCCTTCTTACTCAAACTCCCGTTCTCTGGAAAACCATGTTTCTTTGTCCAGTAAGTCATGCAGTCTGTGCAGTCAGGTCCATATTTCTTTTTCATATCTCTTAAAATTTGGGAGTCCCATTTACTCTCCTTCCCCGTCACAGCTGCGTTTCCCATTTTCAGCTAGGACGTCTCCTTGCTGGATTTTCTCTCGGTTTTCGGGTCGCCCAAACCCAGGCACAAAAATTGACTAAAACGCCTATTATTACCACCGAAGTTTTCACCTCAGTGCCGGACTAACTCTACTCTACCGCAATAGAATAGTAATCTACCTTGCCTCACAAGATAGCGGGACCCTGCGAAAAGGAGCAGTAAATGGGAGTCTGATATGAAAACTTCTCACCGTGTGTGATTCTGGATGCTGCTCCACACGCAGACTTCGTTCTGGATATCAGTGGTGTCTGAACGGAGTTCCTCCGCCGTCCCCTGATGGTTAAGGCTGACCCAGGGGCTGAAGTATCCTTCAGGATGATCAATCACGGGTTCTGGTCCTCCGGTCAGTCACTCAAGATATCCTGTTCGTGACGCCAAATTGTTGTGGAAATCTTTAGTTATCAAAGATCACACACTAAGTGAGAATCGAACAAAGTAGTTTTATTAAGAGCCGGCCGGCAATGAGAGTCACACAGTCAAAGGAGTTTGTCTGCGAGAGTCTGGCGAGATACAAGTGAGCTTAGTTAATATACCAGGCATGAGCTGATAACATCACAGTAGGAGGTCATTGTTTTAAATTTCTCACATAGCTGTTAACAAATGTTACGGAGTGAAGGGTGCAAAGGAGGAAGCTCATTAAACTCTCAACATCTGTTGGGGGGATGAGAAAGGGGGGGGAAGGTGTGAGAAGGAGTTCTTATCTAAATACACAGACATACAAAGGGGATGAGAGAGGGGGGGAAGGTGTGAGAAGGAGTTCTTATCTAAATACACAGACATACAAAGTGTAACCTACAAACTATAAGGGTATATGAATAAATTTTCCATTACAAGGTATGTTACTGATACAGGTATGTTACTGACACAGGTATGTTACTGATACAGGGACGCTACTGACACAAGTATATTACTGACACAGGTATGTTACTGATACATTTATGCTACTGACACATGTATGTTCCTGATAACGGTATGCTACTGCCACGGGTACGCTACTGCCACGGGTCCACTACTGCCACATGCACGCTACTGACATGGGTATGCTACTGACAAGGGTACGCTACTGACACAGGTACGCAACAGACAGAGGTACGCTACAGAAACAGGTATGTTACTGACACGGGTACGCTACTGACACGGGTACGCTACTGACATGGTAATGCTACTGACACTGGTACGCTACTGACACAGGTACGCTACAGACACAGGTACACTACTGACACAGGTATGTTACTGATACAGGTACGCTACTGATACAGGCATGTTGCTGATACAGGTATGCTACTGATACAGGTATGTTACCGACACAGGTATGTTACTGAAACAGGTATGTTACTGATACAGGTATAACACTGATAGAGGTATGTTACTGATACAGGTATGCTATTGATACAAGTATGTTCCTGACACAGGTATGTTACAGACACAGGTACACTACTGATACAGACATGTTACTGATACAGGTACGCTACTGATACAGGTATGTTACTGATACAGGTACAATACTGACACATGTATTTTACTGATAATAGTATGTTACTGACACAGGTATGTTACTGACACAGGTATGTTACTGATACAGGTATGCTACTGACACATGTATTTTACTGATACAAGTATGTTACTGACACAGGTATGTTAATGATACAGGTATGCTACTGACACATGTATTTTACTGATACAAGTACGCTACTGAAACATGTATGTTACTGATACAGGTATGCTACTGACACGGGTACGCTAATGCCACGTGTACACTACTGCCACAGGTACGCTACTGACACAGGTACACTCCTGATACATGTATTTTACTGATACAAGTACGCTACTGACACATGTATGTTACTGACACAGATACGCTAGTATTACAGGTATGTTACTGATACAGGTATGCTACTGATACAGGTATGTTACTGATCCAGGTATGTTACTGATACAGGTATGCCACTGATACAGGTATGTTACTGACACAGGTGCGCTATTGATACAGGTATGTTACTGACACAGGTATGTTACTGATACAAGGACGCTACTGACACAAGTGTGTTACTGACAGAAGTATGTTACTGTTCCAGGTATGTTACTGATATAGGTATGCCACTGATACAGGTATGTTACTGACACAGGTATGCTATTGATACAGGTATGTTACTCACACAGATATGTTACTGATACAGGTGTGTTACTGATACATGTATACTACTGACACATGTATTTTACTGACACAAGTATGTTACTGATACAGGTATGTTACTGATACAGGTATGCTACTGACACATGTATTTTACTGATACAAATATGTTACTGACACAGGTAAGTTACTGAAACAGGTATGTTACTGACACAGGTATCTTATTGATACAGGTATGCTATTGATAAAGGTCTGTTACTGACACAGGTATGTTAATGATACAGGTATATTACTGATACAAGTTTGTTCCTGACACAGGTATGTTACTGATACAGGTAAGCTGCTGATACAGGCATGTTGCTGACACAAGTTCGCTGCTGATACAGGCATGTTACTGATACAGGTACGCTACTGACACAGCTAGACTACTGACACAGGTATGTTACTGATGCAGGTATGCTACTGATCCAGGTATGTTACTGATACAGGTATGCCACTGATACATGTATGTTACTGATACAGGTATGCTACTGACACAAGTATGTTACTGACACAAGTATGTTACAGATACAGATATGCTACTGACACATGTATTTTACTGATACAAGTACGCTACTGAAACATGTATGTTACTGATACAGGTATGCTACTGACACGGGTACGCTACTGCCACCTGTACACTACTGCCACAGTTACGCTACTTACACAAGTATGTTACTGACACAGGTATGTTACTGACACAGGTATGTTACTGATACAGGTATGGTACGCTACTGACACGGGTACGCTACTGACATGGGTACGCTACTGACATCGGTATGCTACTGACACTGGTACGCTACTCACACAGGTACGCTACAGACACAGGTACACTACTGATACAGGTATGTTACTGATACAGGTACGCTATTGATACAGGTATGTTGCTGATACAGGTATGCTACTGATACAGGTATGTTACTGACACAGCTATGTTACTGATGCAGGTATGTTACTGATACAGGTATGCCACTGATAGAGGTATGTTACTGATACAGGTATGCTATTGATAGAAGCATGTTCCTGACACAGGTATGTTACTGACACAGGTACGCTACTGATACAGGCATGTTACTAATACAGGTACGATACTGACACATGTATTTTACTGATACAAGTATGTTACTAACACAGGTATGGTACTGATCCAGGTATGTTAATTATACAGGTATGCCACTGATACAGGTATGTTACTGAAACAGGTACGCTATTGATACAGGTATGTTACTGACAGAGGTATGTTACTGATACAGGTATGTTACTGAGACAGGTATGTTACTGACATAGGGACGCTACTGACACAAGTGTGTTACTGACACAGGTATGTTACTGATACAGGTATGCTACTGACACATGTATTTTACTGATACAGGTATGCTACTGACACATGTATTTTACTGATACAAGTACGCTACTGACACATGTATTTTACTCATACAAGTACGCTAATAAAACATGTGTGTTACTGATACAGGTATGTTACTGACACAGGTACGTTACTGATACAGGTATGTTACTCATACAGGTACGCTAATGACACAATACGCTACTGACACGGGTACGCTACTGACACGGGTACACTACTGGTACAGGTATGCTACAGACACAGGTACACTACTGGCACAGGTATGTTTGTAATACAGGTACGCTACTGATACAGGCATGTTACTGATACAGGTACGCTACTGATACAGGTATGTTATAGACACGGGTATGTTACTGATCCAGGTATGTTACTGATACAGGTATGCCACTGATACAGGTATGTTACTGATACAGGTATGCTATTGATAAAGGTATGTTACTGATACAGGTATGATACTGATACAGGTATGTTACTGATACAGGTGTGCTACTGATACAGGCATGTTGCTGATACAGGTATGCTACTGATACAGGTATGTTACCGACACAGGTATGTTACTGAAACAGGTATGTTACTGATACAGGTATAACACTGATAGAGGTATGTTACTGATACAGGTATGCTATTGATACAAGTATGTTCCTGACACAGGTATGTTACAGACACAGGTACACTACTGATACAGACATGTTACTGATACAGGTACGCTACTGATACAGGTATGTTACTGATACAGGTACAATACTGACACATGTATTTTACTGATAATAGTATGTTACTGACACAGGTATGTTACTGATACAGGTATGCTACTGACACATGTATTTTACTGATACAAGTATGTTACTGACACAGGTATGTTAATGATACAGGTATGCTACTGACACATGTATTTTACTGATACAAGTACGCTACTGAAACATGTATGTTACTGATACAGGTATGCTACTGACACGGGTACGCTAATGCCACGTGTACACTACTGCCACAGGTACGCTACTGACACAGGTACACTCCTGATACATGTATTTTACTGATACAAGTACGCTACTGACACATGTATGTTACTGACACAGATACGCTAGTATTACAGGTATGTTACTGATACAGGTATGCTACTGATACAGGTATGTTACTGATCCAGGTATGTTACTGATACAGGTATGCCACTGATACAGGTATGTTACTGACACAGGTGCGCTATTGATACAGGTATGTTACTGACACAGGTATGTTACTGATACAAGGACGCTACTGACACAAGTGTGTTACTGACAGAAGTATGTTACTGTTCCAGGTATGTTACTGATATAGGTATGCCACTGATACAGGTATGTTACTGACACAGGTATGCTATTGATACAGGTATGTTACTCACACAGATATGTTACTGATACAGGTGTGTTACTGATACATGTATACTACTGACACATGTATTTTACTGACACAAGTATGTTACTGATACAGGTATGTTACTGATACAGGTATGCTACTGACACATGTATTTTACTGATACAAATATGTTACTGACACAGGTAAGTTACTGAAACAGGTATGTTACTGACACAGGTATCTTATTGATACAGGTATGCTATTGATAAAGGTCTGTTACTGACACAGGTATGTTAATGATACAGGTATATTACTGATACAAGTTTGTTCCTGACACAGGTATGTTACTGATACAGGTAAGCTGCTGATACAGGCATGTTGCTGACACAAGTTCGCTGCTGATACAGGCATGTTACTGATACAGGTACGCTACTGACACAGCTAGACTACTGACACAGGTATGTTACTGATGCAGGTATGCTACTGATCCAGGTATGTTACTGATACAGGTATGCCACTGATACATGTATGTTACTGATACAGGTATGCTACTGACACAAGTATGTTACTGACACAAGTATGTTACAGATACAGATATGCTACTGACACATGTATTTTACTGATACAAATATGTTACTGACACAGGTAAGTTACTGAAACAGGTATGTTACTGACACAGGTATCTTATTGATACAGGTATGCTATTGATAAAGGTCTGTTACTGACACAGGTATGTTAATGATACAGGTATATTACTGATACAAGTTTGTTCCTGACACAGGTATGTTACTGATACAGGTAAGCTGCTGATACAGGCATGTTGCTGACACAAGTTCGCTGCTGATACAGGCATGTTACTGATACAGGTACGCTACTGACACAGCTAGACTACTGACACAGGTATGTTACTGATACAGGTATGCTACTGACACGGGTACGCTACTGCCACCTGTACACTACTGCCACAGTTACGCTACTTACACAAGTATGTTACTGACACAGGTATGTTACTGACACAGGTATGTTACTGATACAGGTATGGTACGCTACTGACACGGGTACGCTACTGACATGGGTACGCTACTGACATCGGTATGCTACTGACACTGGTACGCTACTCACACAGGTACGCTACAGACACAGGTACACTACTGATACAGGTATGTTACTGATACAGGTACGCTATTGATACAGGTATGTTGCTGATACAGGTATGCTACTGATACAGGTATGTTACTGACACAGGTATGTTACTGATCCAGGTATGTTACTGATACAGGTATGCCACTGATAGAGGTATGTTACTGATACAGGTATGCTATTGATAGAAGCATGTTCCTGACACAGGTATGTTACTGACACAGGTACGCTACTGATACAGGCATGTTACTAATACAGGTACGATACTGACACATGTATTTTACTGATACAAGTATGTTACTAACACAGGTATGGTACTGATCCAGGTATGTTAATTATACAGGTATGCCACTGATACAGGTATGTTACTGAAACAGGTACGCTATTGATACAGGTATGTTACTGACAGAGGTATGTTACTGATACAGGTATGTTACTGAGACAGGTATGTTACTGACATAGGGACGCTACTGACACAAGTGTGTTACTGACACAGGTATGTTACTGATACAGGTATGCTACTGACACATGTATTTTACTGATACAGGTATGCTACTGACACATGTATTTTACTGATACAAGTACGCTACTGACACATGTATTTTACTCATACAAGTACGCTAATAAAACATGTGTGTTACTGATACAGGTATGTTACTGACACAGGTACGTTACTGATACAGGTATGTTACTCATACAGGTACGCTAATGACACAATACGCTACTGACACGGGTACGCTACTGACACGGGTACACTACTGGTACAGGTATGCTACAGACACAGGTACACTACTGGCACAGGTATGTTTGTAATACAGGTACGCTACTGATACAGGCATGTTACTGATACAGGTACGCTACTGATACAGGTATGTTATAGACACGGGTATGTTACTGATCCAGGTATGTTACTGATACAGGTATGCCACTGATACAGGTATGTGACTGATACAGGTATGCTATTGATAAAGGTATGTTACTGATACAGGTATGATACTGATACAGGTATGTTACTGATACAGGTGTGCTACTGACACATGTATTTTACTAATACAAGTATGTTACTGACACAGGTATGTTACTGATAGAGTTACGCTACTGACACAAGTATGTTACTGACACAGGTATGTTACTGATACAGGTATGCTACTGACACATGTATTTTACTGACACAGGTACGCTACTGATACAGGTATGTTACTGACATAGGTATGTTACTGATACAGGTATGTTACTGACACAGGTATGTTACTGAAACAGGGACGCTACTGACACAAGTATATTACTGACACAGGTATGTTACTGATACATTTATGCTACTGACACATGTATGTTCCTGATAACGGTGTGCTACTGCCACGGGTACGCTACTGCCACGGGTATGCTACTGACAAGGGTACGCTACTGACACAGGTACGCAACAGACACAGGTACGCCACAGAAACAGGTATGTTACTGACACGGGTACGCTACTGACACGGGTACGCTACTGACATGGGTATGCTACTGACACTGGTACGCTACTGACACAGGTACGCTACAGACACAGGTACACTACTGACACAGGTATGTTACTGATACAGGTACGCTACTGATACAGGCATGTTGCTGATACAGGTATGCTACTGATACAGGTATGTTACCGACACAGGTATGTTACTGAAACAGGTATGTTACTGATACAGGTATAACACTGATAGAGGTATGTTACTGATACAGGTATGATATTGATACAAGTATGTTCCTGACACAGGTATGTTACAGACACAGGTACACTACTGATACAGACATGTTACTGATACAGGTACGCTACTGATACAGGTATGTTACTGATACAGGTACAATACTGACACATGTATTTTACTGATAATAGTATGTTACTGACACAGGTATGTTACTGACACAGGTATGTTACTGATACAGGTATGCTACTGACACATGTATTTTACTGATACAAGTATGTTACTGACACAGGTATGTTAATGATACAGGTATGCTACTGACACATGTATTTTACTGATACAAGTACGCTACTGAAACATGTATGTTACTGATACAGGTATGCTACTGACACGGGTACGCTAATGCCACGTGTACACTACTGCCACAGGTACGCTACTGACACAGGTACACTCCTGATACATGTATTTTACTGATACAAGTACGCTACTGACACATGTATGTTACTGACACAGATACGCTAGTATTACAGGTATGTTACTGATACAGGTATGCTACTGATACAGGTATGTTACTGATCCAGGTATGTTACTGATACAGGTATGCCACTGATACAGGTATGTTACTGACACAGGTGCGCTATTGATACAGGTATGTTACTGACACAGGTATGTTACTGATACAAGGACGCTACTGACACAAGTGTGTTACTGACAGAAGTATGTTACTGTTCCAGGTATGTTACTGATATAGGTATGCCACTGATACAGGTATGTTACTGACACAGGTATGCTATTGATACAGGTATGTTACTCACACAGATATGTTACTGATACAGGTGTGTTACTGATACATGTATGCTACTGACACATGTATTTTACTGACACAAGTATGTTACTGATACAGGTATGTTACTGATACAGGTATGCTACTGACACATGTATTTTACTGATACAAATATGTTACTGACACAGGTAAGTTACTGAAACAGGTATGTTACTGACACAGGTATCTTATTGATACAGGTATGCTATTGATAAAGGTCTGTTACTGACACAGGTATGTTAATGATACAGGTATATTACTGATACAAGTTTGTTCCTGACACAGGTATGTTACTGATACAGGTAAGCTGCTGATACAGGCATGTTGCTGACACAAGTTCGCTGCTGATACAGGCATGTTACTGATACAGGTACGCTACTGACACAGCTAGACTACTGACACAGGTATGTTACTGATTCAGGTATGCTACTGATCCAGGTATGTTACTGATACAGGTATGCCACTGATACATGTATGTTACTGATACAGGTATGCTACTGACACAAGTATGTTACTGACACAAGTATGTTACAGATACAGATATGCTACTGACACATGTATTTTACTGATACAAGTACGCTACTGAAACATGTATGTTACTGATACAGGTATGCTACTGACACGGTTACGCTACTGCCACCTGTACACTACTGCCACAGTTACGCTACTTACACAAGTATGTTACTGACACAGGTATGTTACTGACACAGGTATGTTACTGATACAGGTATGGTACGCTACTGACACGGGTACGCTACTGACATGGGTACGCTACTGACATCGGTATGCTACTGACACTGGTACGCTACTCACACAGGTACGCTACAGACACAGGTACACTACTGATACAGGTATGTTACTGATACAGGTACGCTATTGATACAGGTATGTTGCTGATACAGGTATGCTACTGATACAGGTATGTTACTGACACAGGTATGTTACTGATCCAGGTATGTTACTGATACAGGTATGCCACTGATAGAGGTATGTTACTGATACAGGTATGCTATTGATAGAAGCATGTTCCTGACACAGGTATGTTACTGACACAGGTACGCTACTGATACAGGCATGTTACTAATACAGGTACGATACTGACACATGTATTTTACTGATACAAGTATGTTACTAACACAGGTATGTTACTGATACAGGTACGCTACTGACAAAAGTATGTTACTGACACAGGTATGTTACTGATACAGGTATGCTACTGACACATGTATTTTACTGATACAAGTATGTTACTGACACAGGTATGTTACTGATACATGTATGCTACTGACACA
The DNA here is from genome assembly GCF_017639745.1 of Melanotaenia boesemani. Classification (NCBI taxonomy): domain Eukaryota; kingdom Metazoa; phylum Chordata; class Actinopteri; order Atheriniformes; family Melanotaeniidae; genus Melanotaenia; species Melanotaenia boesemani. The sequence goes on from NC_055700.1 coordinate 359,261, forward strand.
TGTATTTTACTGATACAAGTAAGCTACTGAAACATGTATGTTACTTATACAGGTATGCTACTGACACGGGTACGCTACTGCAACGTGTACACTACTGCCAGAGGTACGCTACTGAAACAGGTACACTCCTGACACATGTATTTTACTGATACAAGTACGCTACTGACACATGTATGTTACTGACACAGGTACGCTACTGATACAGGTATGTTACTGATACAGGTATGTTACTGACACAGGTACGCTACTGACACAGGTATGTTACTGATACAGGTATGCTATTGATACAAGTAAGTTCCTGACACAGGTATGTTACCGACACAAGTATGTTACTGACACAAGTATGTTACAGATACAGATATGCTACTGACACATGTATTTTACTGATACAAGTACGCTACTGAAACATGTATGTTACTGATACAGGTATGTTACTGACACAGGTACGCTACTGACACAGGTATGTTACTGATACAGGTACGCTACTGACACAATACGCTACTGACACGGGTACGCTACTGACACGGGTACACTACTGGTACATGTACGCTATAGACACAGGTACACTACTGGCACAGATATGTTTGTGATACAGGTAAGCTACTGGTACAGGTACGCTACTGATACAGGTATGTTACTGACAGAGGTATGTTACTGAAACATGTATGTTACTGACACAGGTATGTTACTGATACAGGACGCTACTGACACACGTATATTATTGATCCAGGTATGTTACTGATACAGGTATGCCACTGACACAGGTACGTGACTGACACAATACGCTACTGACACGGGTACGCTACTTACACAGGTAAGCTAATGGCACAGGTAGAGTGGTGGCACAGCTACACTTGTAGCACAGGTATGCTACTGACACATGTATTTTACTGATACAGGTAGACTACTGATACGGGTATGTTACTGATACAGGTATGCTACTGACACAAGTATACTCCTGACACAAGTATGTTACTGATATAGGTATGCTACTGATACAGTTATGTTACTATAATAGGTACGCTACTGACACAATACGCTACTGACACGGGTACGCTACTGACACGGGAACACTACTGGTACAGGTACGCTACAGACACAGGTACACTACTGGCACAGGTATGTTACTGATACAGGTACGCTACTGATACAGGTATGTTGCTGAAACAGGTATGCTACTGATACAGGTATGCTACTGACACAGGTATGTTACTGATCCAGGTATGTTACTGATACAGTTATGCCACTGACACAGGTATGTTACTGATCCAGGTATGTTACTGATACAGGTACGCTACTGATACAGATTTGTTACGGATACAGCTACGCTACTGATACAGATATGCTACTGACACGTGTATTTAAGTGATACAGGTATGCTACTGATACAGGTATGTTACTGACACAGGTATGTTACTGATCCAGGTATGTTAATAATACAGGTGTGCCACTGATACAGGTATGTTACTGACACAGGTACGCTATTGATACAGGTATGTTACTGACAGAGGTATGTTACTGATACAGGTATGTTACTGACACAGGTATGTTACTGACATTGGGACGCTACTGACACAAGTGTGTTACTGACACAGGTATGTTACTGACACAGGTATGCTACTGACACATGTATTTTACTGATACAGGTATGCTACTGACACATGTATTTTACTGATACAAGTACGCTACTGACACAGGTATTTTACTCATACAAGTACGCTAATAAAACATATATGTTACTGATACAGGTATGTTACTGACACAGGTACGCTACTGATACAGGTATGTTACTCATACAGGTACGCTAATGACACAATACGCTACTGACACGGGTACGCTACTGACACGGGTACACTACTGGTACAGGTATGCTAAAGACACAGGTACACTACTGGCACAGGTATGTTTGTAATACAGGTACGCTACTGATACAGGCATGTTACTGATACAGGTACGCTACTGATACAGGTATGTTACTGATACAGGTACGCTACTGACACATGTATTTTACTGATACAAGTTCGCTACTGACACATGTATGTTACTGATACAGGTACGCTACTGATACAGGTATGATACTGATACAGGTATGCCACTGATACAGGTATGTTACTGACACTTGTATGTTACTGATCCAGGTATGTTACTGATACAGGTATGCCACTGATACAGGTATGTTACTGATACAGGTATGCTATTGATACAGGTATGTCACTGACACAGGTATGTTACTGATACAAGTATGCTATTGATACAGGTATGTTACTGACATAAGTATGTTACTGACACAGGTATGTTACTGGTACAGGTATGCTACTGACACATGTATTTTACTGATACAGGTACGCTACTGATACAAGTATGTTACTGACAGAGGTATGTTACTGAAACAGGTATGTTACTGACACAGGTATGTTACTGATACAGGACGCTACTGACACACGTATATTATTGATCCAGGTATGTTACTGATACAGGTATGCCACTGACACAGGTATGTTACTGATACAAGTACGCTATTGAAACATGTATGTTACTGATAGAGGTACGCTACTGACACATGTATTTTACTGATACAAGTATGTTACTGATACAAGTATGTTCCTGATACAGGTCTGTTGCTTACACAGATATGTTACTGATACAGGTATGTTACTGATACAAGTATGTTCCTGACACAGGTATGTTACTGATGCAGGTACGCTACTGATACAGGCATGTTACTGATACAGGTCTGCTCCTGATACAGGTATGTTACTGATACAGGTACGCTACTGACACATGTATTTTACTGATACAAGTATGTTACTGACAAAGGTATGTTACTGATACACGTATGCTACTGACACATGAATTTTACTGACACAGGTATGTTAATGATACAGGTACGCTACTGAAACATGTATGCTACTGACACATGTATTTTCTAATACAAGTACGCTACTGAAACATGTATGTTACTGATACAGGTATGCTACTGATACAGGTATGTTACTGATACAGGTATGCTACTGATACAGGTATGTTACTGATACAGGTATGCTACTGACACAAGAATGTTCCTGACACAGGTATGTTACTGATACAGGTATGCTACTGACACATGTATTTTACTAATACAAGTATGTTACTGACACAGGTATGTTACTGATACAGGTAGGCTACTTACACATGTCTTTTACTGATACAAGTACGTTACTGATACATGTATGTTTCTGATACAGGTAAGCTACTGATACAGGTATGTCACTGATACAGGTATGCTACTGACACAAGTATGTTACTGACACAGCTATGTTACTGATACAGGTATGCTACTGATACAGGTATGTTACTGATAAAGGTATGCTACTGATACAGGTATGTTACTGATACAGGTATGCTACTGACACAAGTATTTTACTGATACAACTAAGGTACAGACACATGTATGTTACTGATACAGGTGTGCTACTGACATAAGTATGTTCCTGACACAGGTATGTTACTGATCCAGGTATGTTACTGATACAGGTATGCCACTGATAGAGGTATGTTACTGATACAGGTATGCTATTGATAAAAGTATGTTCCTGACACAGGTATGTTACTGATACAGGTATGTTACTGATACAAATATGTTCCTGACACAGATATGTTACTGACACAGGTATGTTACTGATACAGGTATGTTACTGATACAAGTACGCTACTGATACAGGTATGTTACTGATAGAGGTACGCCACTGACACATGTATTTCACTGATACAAGTATGTTACTGATACAAGTATGTTCCTGATACAGGTCTGTTGCTTACACAGATATGTTACTGATACAGGTATGTTACTGATACAAGTATGTTCCTGACACAGGTATGTTACTGATGCAGGTACGCTACTGATACAGGCATGTTACTGATACAGGTCTGCTACTGATACAGGTATGTTACTGATACAGGTACGCTACTGACACATGTATTTTACTGATACAAGTATGTTACTGACACAGGTATGTTACTGATACAGGTATGCTACCGACACATGAATTTTACTGACACAGGTATGTTACTGATACAGGTACGCTACTGACACATGTATTTTACTGACACATGTATGTTACTGATACAGGTAGGCTACGGATACAGGTATGTTACTGATACAGGTATGCTACTCACACAAGAATGTTCCTGACACAGGTATGTTACTGATACAAGTATGTTACTGACACAGGTATGTTACTGATACAGGTAGGCTACTTACACATGTCTTTTACTGATACAAGTACGTTACTGATACATGTATGTTTCTGATACAGGTAAGCTACTGATACAGGTATGTCACTGATACAGGTATGCTACTGACACACGTATGTTACTGACACAGCTATGTTACTGATACAGGTATGCTACTGATACAGGTATGTTACTGATAAAGGTATGCTACTGATACAGGTATGTTACTGATACAGGTATGCTACTGACACAGGTATTTTACTGATACAAGTAAGGTACAGACACATGTATGTTACTGATACAGGTGTGCTACTGACATAAGTATGTTCCTGACACAGGTATGTTACTGATCCAGGTATGTTATTGATACAGGTATGCCACTGATAGAGGTATGTTACTGATACAGGTATGCTATTGATAAAAGTATGTTCCTGACACAGGTATGTTACTGATACAGGTATGTTACTGATACAAATATGTTCCTGACACAGGTATGTTACTGACACAGGTATGTTACTGATACAGGTATGTTACTGATACAAGTACGCTACTGATACAGGTATGTTACTGATAGAGGTACGCTACTGACACATGTATTTTACTGATACAAGTATGTTACTGATACAAGTATGTTCCTGATACAGGTCTGTTGCTTACACAGATATGTTACTGATACAGGTATGTTACTGATACAAGTATGTTCCTGACACAGGTATGTTACTGATGCAGGTACGCTACTGATACAGGCATGTTACTGATACAGGTCTGCTACTGATACAGGTATGTTACTGATACAGGTACGGTACTGACACAAGTATTTTACTGATACAAGTATGTTACTGACACAGGTATGTTACTGATACAGGTATGCTACTGACACATGAATTTTACTGACACAGGTATGTTACTGATACAGGTACGCTACTGAAACATGTATGCTACTGACACATGTATTTTCTAATACAAGTACGCTACTGAAACATGTATCTTGCTGATACAGGTATGCTACTGATACAGGTATGTTACTGATACAGGTATGCTACTGATACAGGTATGTTACTGATACAGGTATGCTACTGACACAAGTATGTTACTTACACAGGTATGTCACTGATACAGGTATGTTACTGATATAGGTATGCCACTGACACAGGTATGTTACTGATACAGGTATGCTATTGATACAGGTATGTTACTCACACAGATATGTTACTGATACAGGTGTGTTATTGATACATGTATGCTACTGACACATGTATTTTACTGACACAAGTATGTGACTGACTCAGATAAGTTACTGATACAGGTATGCTACTGACACATGTATTTTACTGATACAAGTACGCTATTGAAACATGTATGTTACTGATACAGGTACGTGACTGACACAATACGCTACTGACACGGGTACACTACTGACACGGGTACGCTACTTACACAGGTAAGCTAACGGTACAGGTAGAGTGGTGGCACAGCTACACTTGTATTACAGGTACGCTACTGACACATGTATTTTACTGATACAGGTACACTACTGATACGGGTATGATACTGATACAGGTATGGTACTGACACAAGTATGCTCCTGACACAAGTATGTTACTGATACAGGTACGCTACTGACACATGTATGTTACTGATATAGGTATGCTACTGATACAGTTATGTAACTATTACAGGTACGCTACTGACACGGGTACGCTACTGACATGGGAACACTACTGGTACAGGTACGCTACAGACACAGGTACACTACTGGCACAGGTATGTTACTGATACAGGTACGCTACTGATACAGGTATGTTGCTGAAACAGGTATGCTACTGATACAGGTATACTACTGATACAGGTATGTTGCTGAAACAGGTATGCTACTGATACAGGTATGCTACTGACAGAGGTATGTTACTGATCCAGGTATGTTACTGATACAGGTATGCCACTGATAGAGGTGTGTTACTGATACAGGTATGCTATTGATACAAGTATGTTCCTGACACAGGTATGTTACTGACACAGGTATGTTACTGATACAGGTATGTTACTGATACAAGTATGTTCCTGACACAGGTATGTTACTGATCCAGGTATGTTACTGATACAGGTATGCCACTGATAGAGGTATGTTGCTGATACAGGTATGCTATTGATACAAGTATGTTCCTGACACAGGTATGTTACTGACACAGGTATGTTACTGATACAGGTATGTTACTGATACAAGTACGCTACTGATACAGGTATGTTACTGATACAGGTACGCTACTGACACATGTATTTTACTGATACAAGTATGTTACTGATACAAGTATGTTCCTGATACAGGTCTGTGGCTTACACAGATATGTTACTGATACAGGTATGTTACTGATACAAGTATGTTCCTGACACAGGTATGTTACTGACAGTGATGCCACAGATTACTTGAAAAAGTAATCTGACCACTGATTACTGATTACTTCTTTAAAAAGTAATCTAGTTACTTTACTGATTACTAAGGTTTAGAAGTAACTAAGTTAGATTACTAGTTACTTTATTAGTTAAAACCCCCCAAACAAAAAAATGACAATCGATTTTTTTTCGCATATACTTTACTGAAAGTGCATTAGTTACGAATGGTGACTTTACAATGTTTTGCAACTTGTAACTTTTAATTGTTTTTCACCTTCTATGAACATAGTCAGTCTCTTATTAACTTTGTAAATCATTCAGTGCTTCTTCCCTACCATCATAAGTAAATACATGAGTTCATGTCACGTTCTCCGATAACCGGACTTTAACGTCCACCTCAGTTCCAGAGGCAGCTTGCAAGTTTTGAAAATTACGGGGGAAAAAAAAACGAAAAAAAAAAAAAAAAAAAAAGCATAAGACAAATCTGCATTATGTTTTACGTTTACACATGAGAAAATAATGAAATAGTAACGGACTTATTAAAAAAAAAAATCAATTCGGTTTGGAATAGGTTCTGATGAGGGAAGTGGAGAGGCGGACCTCCCATCATGCACCAGGATAATAAGTTTCTATATCATATTTTTTTCTAAAGTCATGTGCAGTGAATGATTTGTGTTTGTCGATTTAAAAAAGGTCAAGTTTCAGCGAAGAAAGGTAACTGCATGCTTACGAGTACATAAAATTTCTGTACCACCGTTAATGAGAAGGTGTGTTGAGTTAGATAAATACACTTTCGTCCACGGCGCTTGATTTCAAATCATATGTGAAAGGAGTGGGGAGTGCCGAAGTAACGCAGGACGAATATGAAGAGTAACGGTAATTTGATTACATTGTAGGACATCGTAACGCGTTAGATTATATTTTGTTAAAATATGTAGTCAGATTACTGTAACGCGTTACTTTGTAACGCGTTACTGGCATCTCTGGTTACTGATGCAGGTAAGCTACTGATACAGGCATGTTACTGATACAGGTATGCTACTGATACAGGTATGTTACTGATACAGGTACGCTACTGACACATGTATTTTACTGATACAAGTATGTTACTGACACAGGTATGTTACTGATACAGGTATGCTATCGACACATGTATTTTACTGACACAGGTATGTTACTGATACAGGTACGCTACTGACACATGTATTTTACTGACACATGTATGTTACTGATACAGGTAGGCTACGGATACAGGTATGTTACTGATACAGGTATGCTACTCACACAAGAATGTTCCTGACACAGGTATGTTACTGATACAGGTATGCTACTGACACATGTATTTTACTAATACAAGTATGTTACTGACACAGGTATGTTACTGATACAGGTATGCTACTTACACATGTCTTTTACTGATACAAGTACGTTACTGATACATGTATGTTTCTGATACAGGTAAGCTACTGATACAGGTATGTCACTGATACAGGTATGCTACTGACACAAGTATGTTACTGACACAGCTATGTTACTGATACAGGTATGCTACTGATACAGGTATGTCACTGATACAGGTATGCTACTGACACAAGTATGTTACTGACACAGCTATGTTACTGATACAGGTATGCTACTGATACAGGTATGTTACTGATAAAGGTATGCTACTGATACAGGTATGTTACTGATAGAGGTATGCTACTGACACAAGTATTTTACTGATACAAGTAAGGTACAGACACATGTATGTTACTGATACAGGTGTGCTACTGACATAAGTATGTTCCTGACACAGGTATGTTACTGATCCAGGTATGTTCCTGATACAGGTATGCCACTGATAGAGGTATGTTACTGATACAGGTATGCTATTGATAAAAGTATGTTCCTGACGCAGGTATGTTACTGACACAGGTATGTCACTGATACAGGTATGTTACTGATACAAATATGTTCCTGACACAGGTATGTTACTGACACAGGTATGTTACTGATACAGGTATGTTACTGATGCAAGTACGCTACTGATACAGGTATGTTACTGATAGAGGTACGCTACTGACACATGTATTTTACTGATACAAGTATGTTACTGATACAAGTATGTTCCTGATACAGGTCTGTTGCTTACACAGATATGTTACTGATACAGGTATGTTACTGATACAAGTATGTTCCTGACACAGGTATGTTACTGATGCAGGTACGCTACTGATACAGGCATGTTACTGATACAGGTCTGCTACTGATACAGGTATGTTACTGATACAGGTACGCTACTGACACATGTATTTTACTGATACAAGTATGTTACTGACACAGGTATGTTACTGATACAGGTATGCTACTGACACATGAATTTTACTGACACAGGTATGTTACCGATACAGGTACGCTACTGAAACATGTATGCTACTGACACATGTATTTTCTAATACAAGTACGCTACTGAAACATGTATGTTACTGATACAGGTATGCTACTGATACAGGTATGTTACTGATACAGGTATGCTACTGATACAGGTATGTTACTGATACAGGTATGCTACTGACACAAGTATGTTACTTACACAGGTATGTCACTGATACAGGTATGTTACTGATATAGGTATGCCACTGACACAGGTATGTTACTGATACAGGTATGCTATTGATACAGGTATGTTACACACACAGATATGTTACTGATACAGGTGTGTTATTGATACAAGTATGCTACTGACACATGTATTTTAGTGACACAAGTATGTTACTGACACAGATAAGTTACTGATACAGGTATGCTACTGACACATGTATTTTACTGATACAAGTACGCTATTGAAACATGTATGTTACTGATACAGGTACGTGACTGACACAATACGCTACTGACACGGGTACCCTACTGAGACTGGTACGCTACTTACACAGGTAAGCTAACGGCACAGCTACACTTGTATTACAGGTACGCTACTGACACATGTATTTTACTGATACAGGTACACTACTGATACGGGTATGATACTGATACAGGTATGCTACTGACACAAGTATGCTCCTGACACAAGTATGTTACTGATACAGGTACGCTACTGACACATGTATGTTACTGATATAGGTATGCTACTGATACAGTTATGTTACTATTACAGGTACGCTACTGACACAATACGCTACTGACACGGGTACGCTACTGACACGGGAACACTACTGGTACAGGTACGCTACAGACACAGGTACACTACTGGCACAGGTATGTTACTGATACAGGTACGCTACTGATACAGGTATGTTGCTGAAACAGGTATGCTACTGATACAGGTATGCTACTGACAGAGGTATGTTACTGATCCAGGTATGTTACTGATACAGGTATGCCACTGATAGAAGTATGTTACTGATACAGGTATGCTATTGATACAAGTATGTTCCTGACACAGGTATGTTACTGACACAGGTATGTTACTGATACAGGTATGTTACTGATACAAGTATGTTCCTGACACAGGTATGTTACTGATCCAGGTATGTTACTGATACAGGTATGCCACTGATAGAGGTATGTTGCTGATACAGGTATGCTATTGATACAAGTATGTTCCTGACACAGGTATGTTACTGACACAGGTATGTTACTGATACAGGTATGTTACTGATACAAGTACGCTACTGATACAGGTATGTTACTGATACAGGTACGCTACTGACACATGTATTTTACTGATACAATTATGTTACTGATACAAGTATGTTCCTGATACAGGTCTGTGGCTTACACAGATATGTTACTGATACAGGTATGTTACTGATACAAGTATGTTCCTGACACAGGTATGTTACTGATGCAGGTAAGCTACTGATACAGCCATGTTACTGATACAGGTATGCTACTGATACAGGTATGTTACTGATACAGGTACGCTACTGACACATGTATTTTACTGATACAAGTATGTTACTGACACAGGTATGTTACTGATACAGGTATGCTACTGACACATGTATTTTACTGACACAGGTATGTTACTGATACAGGTACGCTACTGACACATGTATTTTACTGACACATGTATGTTACTGATACAGGTAGGCTACGGATACAGGTATGTTACTGATACAGGTATGCTACTCACACAAGAATGTTCCTGACACAGGTATGTTACTGATACAGGTATGCTACTGACACATGTATTTTACTAATACAAGTATGTTACTGACACAGGTATGTTACTGATACAGGTATGCTACTTACACATGTCTTTTACTGATACAAGTACGTTACTGATACATGTATGTTTCTGATACAGGTAAGCTACTGATACAGGTATGTCACTGATACAGGTATGCTACTGACACAAGTATGTTACTGACACAGCTATGTTACTGATACAGGTATGCTACTGATACAGGTATGTTACTGATAAAGGTATGCTACTGATACAGGTATGTTACTGATACAGGTATGCTACTGACACAAGTATTTTACTGATACAAGTAAGGTACAGACACATGTATGTTACTGATACAGGTGTGCTACTGACATAAGTATGTTCCTGACACAGGTATGTTACTGATACAGGTATGCTACTGATACAGGTATGTTACTGATAAAGGTATGCTACCGATACAGGTATGTTACTGTTACAGGTATGCTACTGACACATGTATTTTACTGATACAACTACGCTACTGACACATGTATGTTACTGATACAGGTACGCTACTGATACAGGTATGTTGCTGAAACAGGTATGCTACTGATACAGGTATGCTACTGACAGAGGTATGTTACTGATCCAGGTATGTTACTGATACAGGTATGCCACTGATAGAGGTATGTTACTGATACAGGTATGCTATTGATACAAGTATGTTCCTGACACAGGTATGTTACTGATACAGGTATGTTACTGATACAGGTATGTTACTGATACAAGTATGTTCCTGACACAGGTATGTTACTGATCCAGGTATGTTACTGATACAGGTATGCCACTGATAGAGGTATGTTGCTGATACAGGTATGCTATTGATACAAGTATGTTCCTGACACAGGTATGTTACTGACACAGGTATGTTACTGATACAGGTATGTTACTGATACAAGTACGCTACTGATACAGGTATGTTACTGATACAGGTACGCTACTGACACATGTATTTTACTGATACAATTATGTTACTGATACAAGTATGTTCCTGATACAGGTCTGTGGCTTACACAGATATGTTACTGATACAGGTATGTTACTGATACAAGTATGTTCCTGACACAGGTATGTTACTGATGCAGGTAAGCTACTGATACAGGCATGTTACTGATACAGGTATGCTACTGATACAGGTATGTTACTGATACAGGTATGTTACTGATACAGGTATGCTACTGACACATGTATTTTACTGACACAGGTATGTTACTGATACAGGTACGCTACTGACACATGTATTTTACTGACACATGTATGTTACTGATACAGGTAGGCTACGGATACAGGTATGTTACTGATACAGGTATGCTACTCACACAAGAATGTTCCTGACACAGGTATGTTACTGATACAGGTATGCTACTGACACATGTATTTTACTAATACAAGTATGTTACTGACACAGGTATGTTACTGATACAGGTATGCTACTTACACATGTCTTTTACTGATACAAGTACGTTACTGATACATGTATGTTTCTGATACAGGTAAGCTACTGATACAGGTATGTCACTGATACAGGTATGCTACTGACACAAGTATGTTACTGACACAGCTATGTTACTGATACAGGTATGCTACTGATACAGGTATGTTACTGATAAAGGTATGCTACTGATACAGGTATGTTACTGATACAGGTATGCTACTGACACAAGTATTTTACTGATACATGTAAGGTACAGACACATGTATGTTACTGATACAGGTGTGCTACTGACATAAGTATGTTCCTGACACAGGTATGTTACTGATACAGGTATGCTACTGATACAGGTATGTTACTGATAAAGGTATGCTACCGATACAGGTATGTTACTGTTACAGGTATGCTACTGACACATGTATTTTACTGATACAACTACGCTACTGACACATGTATGTTACTGATACAGGTAGGCCACGGATACAGGTATGTTACTTTTTTTTTTTTTTTTTTTCACCTGTCTTGTCCAGCATCGTTGCAAACAGAATGAATGTCTGGCTGCCGTCTGGTGCCGGGCAATTTTACTCTATCAAGCAGGGATGTATACTACATGTATAAAGTCCCTCTTGATGATATGAAAAACTTTATTAAATCAAACTCTTAATGGCTGGAGGGGACAGAGAGAGAGAGAGAGAAAAGAAGGGAGAGAGAAGAGGGAGGGGAGGGAGAGGGACAGAAAGGGTGTGGGGAGTGCAGGTGGGGACTTCAGACATCATACAAAAGACCATGTAATCCATACTACTTACAACATATATAGCTAAGATCATCCTAGCCAGTAGGTCATTACACAACTACTTGATAATAATAACAATGATAATAATCACAATAATAATAATAATAATAATCACAATAATAATAATAATAATAATAATAATAATAGTAATAATAATAATAATAAGAGTAATAATAATAATAATAATAACAGAAATAATAATAAAATTTTAAGATATAGTACATACAGGTATGTTACTGATACAGGTATGTTACTGATAAAGGTGTGCTACTGATACAGGTATGTTACTGTTACAGGTACAGTACTGACACAAGTATGTTCCTGACATAGGTATGTTACTGATACAGGTATGCTACTGATACAGGTATGTTACTGACACATGTATGCTACTGAAACAGGTATGTTACTGATGCAGGTACGCTACTGACACAGCTATGTTACTGATACAGGTATGCTACTGATACAGGTATGTTAATGACACAGGTATGTTACTGATACAGGTATGCTACTGATACAAGTACGCTACTGATACAGGTATGTTACTGACACAGCTATGTTACTGATACAGGCATGCTACTGATACAGGTATGTTACCCACACAGGTATGTTACTGATACAGGTATGCTACTGACACATGTATGTTACTGATACATGTATGCTACTGATACAAGTACGGTACGGACACCTGTATGTTACTGATACAGGTATGCTACTGACACAAGTATGTTCCTGACACAGGTATGTTACTGATACAGCTATGCTACTGATACAGGTATGTTACTGAAAAAGGTATGCTACTGATACAGGTATGTTACTGTTACAGGTACAGTACTTACACAAGTATGTTACTGACACAGGTAAGTTACTGATACAGGTATGCTACTGACACATGTATTTTACTGATACAACTACGCTACTTACACATGTATGTTACTGATACAGGTAGACCACGGATACAGGTATGTTACTGAGACAGGTATGTTACTGATAAAGGTATGCTACTGATACAGGTATGTTACTGTTACAGGTACAGTACTAACACAAGTATGTTCCTGACACAGGTATGTTACTGATACAGGTACGCTACTGACACATGTATTTTACTAATACAAGTATGTTACTGACACAGGCATGTTACTGATACTGGTACACTACTGAAACAGGTATGTTACTGATGCAGGTACGCTACTGACACAGGTATGTTACTGACACAGGTACGCTACTGATACAGGGATGCTACTGCCACATGTATGTTACTGATACAGGTATGCTACTGATACAAGTACGCTACTGACACATGTATGTTACTGATACAGGTCTGCTACTGACATCAGTATGTTCCTGACACAGCTATGTTACTGATACACGTATGCTACTAATACAGGTATGTTACTGACACGGGAATGTTACTGATACAGGTATGCTACTGACACATGTATGTTACTAATACATGTATGCTACTGATACAAATATGGTACGGACACATGTATGTTACTGATACAGGTATGCTACTGACACAGGTATGTTACTGATACAGGTATGCTACTGATACAGGTATGTTACTGATAAAGGTATGCGACTGATACAGGTATGTTACTGTTACAGGTACAGTACTGACACAAGTATGTTCCTGACACAGGTATGTTACTGATACAGGTACACTACTGACACAGGTACGCTATAGACACAGGTACACTACTGACACAGGTATGTTACTGATACAGCTATGCTACTGACCCAGGTATGGTACTGATACAGGTACGCTACTGAAACAGGTATGTCACTGAGACATGTATGCTACTGACACATGTATGTTACTGATACAACTACGCTACTGACACATGTATGTTACTGATACAGGTAGGCCACGGATACAGGTATGTTACTGATACAGGTATGTTACTGATAAAGGTATGCTACTGATACAGGTATGTTACTGTTACAGGTACAGTACTGACACACGTATGTTCCTGACACAGGTATGTTACTGATACAGGTACACTACTGACACAGGTACGCTATAGACACAGGTACACTACTGACACAGGTATGTTACTGATACAGGTATGCTACTGACCAAGGTATGTTACTGATACAGGTATGCTACTGATACAAGTACGCTACTGACACATGTATATTACTGATACAGGTATGCTACTGACATTAGTATGTTCCTGACACAGCTATGTTACTGATACAGGTATGCTACTGATACAGGTATGTTAATGACACAGGTATGTTACTGATACAGGTATACTACTGACACATGTATGCTACTGATACAGGTATGTTACTGACACAGCTATGTTACTGATACAGGCATGCTACTGATACAGGTATGTTACCCACACAGGTATGTTACTGATACAGGTATGCTACTGACACATGTATGTTACTGATACATGTATGCTACTGATACAAGTACGGTACGGACACATGTATGTTACTGATACAGGTATGCTACTGACACAAGTATGTTCCTGATACAGCTATGCTACTGATACAGGTATGTTACTGAAAAAGGTATGCTACTGATACAGGTATGTTACTGTTACAGGTACAGTACTTACACAAGTATGTTACTGACACAGGTATGTTACTGATACAGGTATGCTACTGACACATGTATTTTACTGATACAACTACGCTACTTACACATGTATGTTACTGATACAGGTAGACCACGGATACAGGTATGTTACTGAGACAGGTATGTTACTGATAAAGGTATGCTACTTATACAGGTATGTTACTGTTACAGGTACAGTACTAACACAAGTATGTTCCTGACACAGGTATGTTACTGATACAGGTACGCTACTGACACATGTATTTTACTAATACAAGTATGTTACTGACACAGGCATGTTACTGATACTGGTACACTACTGAAACAGGTATGTTACTGATGCAGGTACGCTACTGACACAGGTATGTTACTGACACAGGTACGCTACTGATACAGGGATGCTACTGCCACATGTATGTTACTGATACAGGTATGCTACTGATACAAGTACGCCACTGACACATGTATGTTACTGATACAGGTCTGCTACTGACACCAGTATGTTCCTGACACAGCTATGTTACTGATACACGTATGCTACTGATACAGGTATGTTACTGACACGGGAATGTTACTGATACAGGTATGCTACTGACACATGTATGTTACTAATACATGTATGCTACTGATACAAATATGGTACGGACACATGTATGTTACTGATACAGGTATGCTACTGACACAGGTATGTTACTGATACAGGTATGCTACTGATACAGGTATGTTACTGATAAAGGTATGCGACTGATACAGGTATGTTACTGTTACAGGTACAGTACTGACACAAGTATGTTACTGCCACAGGTATGTTACTGATACAGGTATGCTACTGACACATGTATTTTACTGATACAACTACGCTACTGACACATGTATGTTACTGATACAACTACGCTACTGACACATGTATGTTACTGATACAGGTAGGCCACGGATACAGGTATGTTACTGATACAGGTATGTTACTGATAAAGGTATGCTACTGATACAGGTATGTTACTGTTACAGGTACAGTACTGACACAAGTATGTTCCTGACACAGGTATGTTACTGATACAGGTACACTACTGACACAGGTACGCTATAGACACAGGTACACTACTGACACAGGTATGTTACTGATACAGGTATGCTACTGACCCAGGTATGGTACTGATACAGGTACGCTACTGAAACAGGTATGTCACTGACACATGTATGCTACTGAAACAGGTATGTTACTGATACAGGTATGCTACTGACACAGGTATGTTGCTGACACAGGTACGCTACTGACACAGAGGTACGCTACAGACACAGATATGTTACTGATACAGGTATGCTACTGACACAGGTACATTAGAGATACATATACGCTACTGACACAGGTATGTTACTGATACAGGAACGCTACTGGCACAGGTATGTTACTGACACAGCTACGCTAGTGGCACACGAACGCTACTGTTACAGATACACTACTGACACAGGTATGTTACTGACACAGGTACGCTACTGACACAGGTATGTTACTGACACAGGTACGCTACTGACACAGATATGTTACTGATATAGGTACGCTTCTGACACAGGTATGTTTCTGATACATGTACACTACTGACAAAGGTATGTTACTGATACAGGTACGCTAACGGCACAGGTATGTTACTGATACAGGTACACTACTTACACAGATATGGTACTGACACAGGTACGTTACTGATACAGATACTCTACTGAAATAGGTATGTTACTGACACAGGTATGTTACTGATACAGGTATGCTACTTACACATGTATTTTACTGATACAAGTATGCTACTGATACATGTATGTTTCTGATACAGGTGAGCTACTGATACAGGTATGTTCCTGATACAGGTATGCTACTGACACAGGTACGCTACTGACACAGATATGTTACTGATACAGGTACGCCACTGACAAAGGTATGTTACTGATACAGGTACGCTACTGACACAGGTACATTACAGATACACATACGCTACTGACACAGGTATGTTACTGATACAGGTACGCTACTGGCACAGGTATGTTGCTGACACAGATACGCTACTGACACAGATATGTTACTGATACATGTACGCTACTGACACAGGTATGTTACTGATACATGTATACTACTGACAAGGGTATGTTACTGACACAGGTATGCTACTGACACAGGTACATTACAGATACAGATACGCTACTTACACAGGTATGTTACTGATACAGGTACGCTACTGAGACAGGTATGTTACTGATACAGGTACGCTACTGACACAGGTATGTTACTGATGCAGGTAAGCTACTGACACAGGTACGCTACTGACACAGATATGTTACTGATACAGGTACCCGTCTGACACAGGTATGTTACTGATACATGTACACTACTGACAAAGGTATGTTACTGATACAGGTATGCTACTGACACAGATATGTTACTGATACAGGTACGCTACTGATAAAGGTATGTTACTGACACAGGTACGCTACTAACACAGATATGTTACTGATACAGGTACGCTACTGACACAGGTACGTTAATGATACAGGTACGCTACTGACAAAGGTATGTTACTGATACAGGTACGCTACTTACACGGGTACATTACAGATACAGATACGCTACTGACACACGTATCTTACTGATACAGGTACGCTACTGAAACAGGTATGTTACTGACACATGTATGCTACTGACACAGGTATGTTACTGACACAGGTACGCTACTGACACCGAGGTACGCTACTGACACAGATATGTTACTGATACAGGTACGCTACTTACACAGGTACATTACAGATACAGATACACTACTGACACAGGTATCTTACTGATACAGGTACGCTACTGAAACAGGTATGTTACTGACACATGTATGCTACTGACACAGGTATGTTACTGATACAGGTACGCTACTGACACAGGTATGTTACTGACACAGGTACGCTACTGACACCGAGGTACGCTACTGACACAGATATGTTACTGATACAGGTATGCTACTGACACAGGTACATTAGAGATATATATACGCTACTGACACAGGTATGTTACTGATACAGGTACGCAACTGGCACAGGTATGTTACTGACACAGCTACGCTAGTGGCAGAGGAATGCTACTGTTACAGATACACTACTGACAAAGGTATGTTACTGACACAGGTACGCTACTGACACAGATATGTTACTGATACAGGTACGCTACTGACAAAGGTATGTTACTGATACAGGTACGCTACTTACACGGGTACATTACAGATACAGATACGCTACTGACACAGGTATCTTACTGATACAGGTATGCTACTGAAACAGGTATGTTACTGACACATGTATGCTACTGACACAGGTATGTTACTGACACAGGTACGCTACTGACACCGAGGTACGCTACTGACACAGATATGTTACTGATACAGGTACGCTACTTACACAGGTACATTACAGATACAGATACGCTACTGACACAGGTATCTTACTGATACAGGTACGCTACTGAAACAGGTATGTTACTGACACATGTATGCTACTGACACAGATATGTTACTGATACAGGTACGCTACTGACACAGGTATGTTACTGACACAGGTACGCTACTGACACCGAGGTACGCTACTGACACAGATATGTTACTGATACAGGTATGCTACTGACACAGGTACATTAGAGATACATATACGCTACTGACACAGGTATGTTACTGATACAGGTACGCAACTGGCACAGGTATGTTACTGACACAGCTACGCTAGTGGCAGAGGAATGCTACTGTTACAGATACACTACTGACAAAGGTATGTTACTGACACAGGTACGCTACTGACACAGATATGTTACTGATACAGGTACGCTACTGACAAAGGTATGTTACTGATACAGGTACGCTACTGACACAGAGGTACGCTACTGAAACAGATTTGTTACTGATACAGGCATGCTACTGACACAGGTACATTTGAGATAAATATACGCTACTGATACAGGTATGTTACTGATACAGGTACGCTACTGACACAGGTATGTTACTGACACAGGTACGCTACTGACACAGATATGTTAATTATACAGGTACGCTACTGATAAAGGTATGTTACTGACACAGGTACGCTACTAACACAGATATGTTACTGATACAGGTACGCTACTGACACAGGTACGTTAATAATACAGGTACGCTACTGACAAAGGTATGTTACTGATACAGGTACGCTACTTACACAGGTACATTACAGATACAGATACGCTACTGACACAGGTATGTTACTGATACAGGTACGCTACTTACACGGGTACATTACAGATACAGATACGCTACTGACACAGGTATCTTACTGATACAGGTACGCTACTGAAACAGGTATGTTACTGACACATGTATGCTACTGACACAGGTATGTTACTGACACAGGTACGCTACTGACACCGAGGTACGCTACTGACACAGATATGTTACTGATACAGGTACGCTACTTACACAGGTACATTACAGATACAGATACACTACTGACACAGGTATCTTACTGATACAGGTACGCTACTGAAACAGGTATGTTACTGACACATGTATGCTACTGACACAGGTATGTTACTGATACAGGTACGCTACTGACACAGGTATGTTACTGACACAGGTACGCTACTGACACCGAGGTACGCTACTGACACAGATATGTTACTGATACAGGTATGCTACTGACACAGGTACATTAGAGATATATATACGCTACTGACACAGGTATGTTACTGATACAGGTACGCAACTGGCACAGGTATGTTACTGACACAGCTACGCTAGTGGCAGAGGAATGCTACTGTTACAGATACACTACTGACAAAGGTATGTTACTGACACAGGTTTGCTACTGACACAGATATGTTACTGATACAGGTACGCTACTGACAAAGGTATGTTACTGATACAGGTACGCTACTTACACGGGTACATTACAGATACAGATACGCTACTGACACAGGTATCTTACTGATACAGGTACGCTACTGAAACAGGTATGTTACTGACACATGTATGCTACTGACACAGGTATGTTACTGACACAGGTACGCTACTGACACCGAGGTACGCTACTGACACAGATATGTTACTGATACAGGTACGCTACTTACACAGGTACATTACAGATACAGATACGCTACTGACACAGGTATCTTACTGATACAGGTACGCTAATGAAACAGGTATGTTACTGACACATGTATGCTACTGACACAGGTATGTTACTGATACAGGTACGCTACTGACACAGGTATGTTACTGACACAGGTACGCTACTGACACCGAGGTACGCTACTGACACAGATATGTTACTGATACAGGTATGCTACTGACACAGGTACATTAGAGATACATATACGCTACTGACACAGGTATGTTACTGATACAGGTACGCAACTGGCACAGGTATGTTACTGACACAGCTACGCTAGTGGCAGAGGAATGCTACTGTTACAGATACACTACTGACAAAGGTATGTTACTGACACAGGTACGCTACTGACACAGATATGTTACTGATACAGGTACGCTACTGACAAAGGTATGTTACTGATACAGGTACGCTACTGACACAGAGGTACGCTACTGAAACAGATTTGTTACTGATACAGGTATGCTACTGACACAGGTACATTTGAGATAAATATACGCTACTGATACAGGTATGTTACTGATACAGGTACGCTACTGACACAGGTATGTTACTGACACAGGTACGCTACTGACACAGATATGTTAATTATACAGGTACGCTACTGATAAAGGTATGTTACTGACACAGGTACGCTACTAACACAGATATGTTACTGATACAGGTACGCTACTGACACAGGTACGTTAATAATACAGGTACGCTACTGACAAAGGTATGTTACTGATACAGGTACGCTACTTACACAGGTACATTACAGATACAGATACGCTACTGACACAGGTATGTTACTGATACAGGTACGCTACTGAAACAGGTACAGTAGTAGCGGTTTAAAAGTTCCCCTGTTTCCATGATGGGTCCTTGACTGGTTCTTGACTGGTCCTTGACTGGTCCTTGACTGATCCTTGGCCGATCCTTCACAGGTCTGTGGGGGTAATGTAATCCCCCGCAATGACGTCGTCAGCGAGGCTCTGCCCCTAAGCAGCCCAAGTAAAAAAACAGCTGCAATCCCTCTTTTGTCCACGGGGAGGAGCAGTGATTTGATCTTGCTGCTCTCTAAACAGTTTATAATGAGCTGTGTCGCTCATTTGTTGCATTTTTGCCAACATTTAAAAAATGATTTGATTTGAAAATGGCGTCAAATAAATGTATCAAAAAAGCCGACATGTGTAGCTAATGGTGTTATGAGGCAAAGCACAACCTCCTCAAGTCGGCTAAGTGGTGAATGTCACTAGCAGCGAGCTTTCTAAACATCCCGAGGAGCGCTGCCAGCGGTCATTTGACTGCAACGTAAGTTATTCACAGTGGGGGTTGATACAGCTGCTGCATAACTGAATATTGACAAAATCATAACGTAATATCGGCAGGTAAAAATAACATAATACTGATAATGTGTAAAGCAGGGATCACAAAAGTCCGGACCCAGCCCAACCTATATTCTGAATTAGGCCTCAAAGTGCTATTATCCTAAGTAGATAAGTAAATAAATGGTTTATACTGTGAAATGAAGTGTCCCTGGATTTTATTCATAGCGATCTAGTGATAAAACGTGATAAAACGTCATACAACTGTGTCTCAGCGGTGGGACAGCTGCCTGCCCGCTGTCTGAAGCAGGCACATGCGCAAAGGCTGGTAGGAATGACAGGAACCAGCAGCCTATCATCACACAGGGTTTGTGATCTTACAGCCAATCAGAAGCAGAGTAGGGCGGCCATTTATTACAACTCCATAGCCGTGATATACGACAGTTTGGCTGAGAAAGAGTCTCCCTGAGCGGCTCTGTGGAAGTTTAGACGTGCTAAACTGCTCGTAAATATTGATGTGTTTACTTTTCCAAACAAGTAAGCAGGTAAAACTATAGACAACAACTATATAATAAAAGTCCTAAAATACCAGGTTCAGCCGTTTAGTTTTTAATACACTATAAGCATGGTAGCGTGACTGGCGGTCATCAAAAGACCGCTGGCGACGCTTCCAGTGTTTAACACTAGAAAACCCAGAGATTTCTTATCCCTCTACCATGCCCAGAGTACAACCAAAAGGCTGCCCGGTTTGAAATTAACAATTCAATGGCCAACAATTAGCACCTTTACATTTGTAAACACAGCCATTACCTGCCGTAGCTGTTCAAGCATACTCCTTGGGGGGAGGAGTGTGCTTGAAAAGAACCTTGTGGACTGTGCTGTATAGTTTCACTCACCACAAACGGTATTTGTGCTTTTGACCATTTCTCACATTTTCATGTACCCTTTATTGAGCATTGGTCATGTGAGTTTTCATCGTCATCACACTATTGTACGCCCAGCTTGCTTTCAAGTGAGAGATTATCACGTTTCTGTTTCCACAAAGGCAAGAAGGAAAGCATAATCAAGTATTTCAAATGAGAGATAATTACATTCCTTTTGACCTGGGAACAGAAAAGCAAAATCAATTTAATGTTCCTCACTTCCTAATATGGTGCAACAAGGTTCACAGTCCTCAATGTTTTTAGTAAAAAAAAAAAAAAAATTAAAAAACACCTTACTAACAGGGTGGAATGGAACATAACAGAGTGGAACAGAATATAACAGGGTGGAAAATATTTGTTCCCAATTCCAAATAAAAACGCTTCAATGGCCAGATGATCAGCAATGAATAAAGATATTTCTACAGTGATCCAGATTTTTTGTTTGTTGTTTTTTTTGTTTTACATTTTAGATTTTGTAAGAGATGGGTGTGTTTTAACAACAGCAGTTTTATCCGTGACTTTAATCGATAATTATTATCATTATCCAGTGTATAAAAATGTTGGTGTAAAAACGCCAAAGATAGATAAGCATGATGCTGAACTTCGTGGTCTTAGCTCCTGGTTTGGTGTGTCTTGTTCTGTTTATTATCATTCTGAAAGGTATACCAAGTTGTGGGCTGCATATATGCAGCCCACAACTTGAACAAAGGCTAAATTCCTCAACATTCACACTTGCTCCATAAAATTACCATCTCCAAGGCTCCTCCACCACCACTTTGACTATGGATTGATAAGTAAATGAGCCGCAGTTTGTAATTGTTGCATTGTCAAAACAGTTCTGTTAGTGTTGTCACACAAAATTCAGTAGACTAGTTGGTTCCTATGCAGTGAATTTACATGTTATTACAAAAATACACAATAATAAAATAGGCAAGTGGCAAGATTAGAATAATGTTATAAGTTCTGCGCAAAGACTCCTTTTTCATTTTCCAAAACAAAACTGACATAAACAATCTTGAAAAAAATGTGCACGTAGGCTATGAGGAAAGAATGAATGCAATGAAGTAGGGACTGGTTGAATAAACACGGTTTAACTGGACGCCTAAGCGAGCGCGTTGCAGGATGGCTCCAGATTTTATTGTCAAATGGTTCCAGGTCAACCAAGTCCGAACTGCTTAGAGCAGAGTCCTGCACGGTTCCGTTTTGCTACGCATACCTGCTCTAACCCGTTAGAATGACTCCCGAACCTGACTCGTCACCAATGTATTTATTCCATTTAAATCCGAACCAGACTGATGTTTAACCCGCGACCTGAGCCATTAACGCATCATTGCCATGCTGCACCGCTGCTCCTGCTTTCAAGTCTTCTTTTCCATTATAGCCTATTGTTGTTTTATCATTGTGTTAATCTAAAACACATAGATAGCCTATGAATGTTTATTTTAAGCTTGCTCAACATTTTTAAAACAGCTTTATATTCCTCTGACTGAACCATTTCAGAGTGAAGACTAAACCAGACCAGTGTGTTTTATTTTGCCACTGAGAGGGTATTTATAATAGGCTACTCGGAGATTGCTGTGCTTTAACAAAATGTAATCCACCTTTCCTGGCAGCAGCTGTGTTCTCCGTTCCTGGACTACAAATCCGGCGGCAGAAAACTCTGCTGCGCAAATACCAGCGTAAAATAAACTTTCATATATTTTCTCTGTGTTGTTGTAGTATATTCAGATGATAAAACAACAATATAATAAAAAAGAAGACTTGGAAGGAGGAACCGCGGTGCAGTAGGCTATGGCACACGTTAACGTTAAAAAGCACACTGCTTGTTGTAAATACTTGGTTTATGCTTTAAGAGGTAAATATTTTGGTTAACATGTTGAAGAAATATCGTTGTTTCTTTTTTCATCTCTTGCTATGCTATTGAATTTGGCAACATTAACATGGAAATTCACTGCATTAGGACCGACTAGCCTACTGAATTTCTGGTAGCATGACAACACAAACTGGACTCGTTTGACCACTCTTACCCAATGTGCAACAATCACAAAACTGGGTCACTTGTTCAGCTGCCTCATTGCGGCTCATTTACGTATCAATCCACAGTCAAAGTGGTGGTGGAGGAGCCTAAGAGATGGTAATTTTCTGGAGCAAGTGCGAATGTTGAAGAAGGCGCATGTTCAAGTTGGGGGCTGCATACAGTACCTTTTGGAATGGTAATCAGAGCGTGTCGGGGAATAGCCCACCTGGAGGGGTGACGTAATCGGGATTCCCGGCGAGCAGGAAGTCGCAGCACAGCGAGTGTTGGATGTCCCCCCGCGATTAGACACATTGAAGTGGAAGAAATTATCTCCGATCCTGCGTGGGGCTTTTATCTGTCGCCCTGTCTTCTTATGGAGGTGAAATAAATAATATGAGAATAAAATAACCCTTCCTAGCTACCTCAAACAGATTCTGTGTTGCTTGATCCAAATCTGATTTGTCTATGTTAATAATGCTAATATTAAAAGATTAATCAGTATGATAAATACATCCTATTGAGAATAGAGCTAGGGGCTGTGATCCAGTATTTGAAAGGTTTTATTAACCTACTAGCATTCATTTCTGAATAAAACAATTGGCAGCGCACAAGCATGTTACAATTTCACATTCCACGTCAAACGATGATTATGTATTAAGTTTTATGCATTTTTATGAATTGTGACTGGCCATCAGAGGTGCTTTGAGTGGCGCCTCTGCCGGTCAGTGTAAATTCAGATAAAATCTGACAGACTACGGGCGATGAGAAGTCTGTGAGAGAAGCGCCATCTTCTGGGTCTACCCTATATTACAAGGAATGGGTGGAGTTTGATTAAAACATCGACACTCCCAGGAGAAGGAGGGGGCCTCTCTGGCGGCTGGAAGTTGGAAGGCAGCTGGCTGGAACTGGAATGGAACTGGGCTGGAAGCCGGCAGGTATTCGGCTGGCTTTCAGCTTGGATGGGAACTTTTAAACCGCTACTACTGTATGTCACTGAGACATGTATGCTACTGACACAGGTATGTTACTGATACAGGTACGCTACTGACACAGGTATGTTACTGACACAGGTATGTTACTGATACAGGTATGTTACTGACACAGGTATTTACTGATACAGTTACGCTACTGACACAGATATGTTACTGATACAGGTATGCTACTGACACAGGTACATTAGAGATACATATACGCTACTGACACAGGTATGTTACTGATACAGGCACGCTACTGGCACAGGTATGTTACTGACACAGGTACGCTAGTGGCAGAGGAATGCTACTGTTACAGATACACTACTGACACAGGTATATTACGGACACAGGTACGCTATTGACACAGATATGTTACTGATACAGGTACGCTACTGACAAAGGTATGTTACTGATACAGGTACGCTACTGACACAGGTACATTACAGATACAGATACGCTACTGACACAGGTATGTCACTGATACAGGTACGCTACTGGCACAGGTATATTGCTGACACAGGTATGCTACTGACACAGATATGTTACTGATACAGGTACGCTACTGACACAGGTATGTTAGTGATACATGTACGCTACTGACAAAGGTATGTTACTGATACAGGTACGCTAACGGCACAGGTATGCTAACGGCACAGGTACAGTAGTGGCACGGGTACACTAGTGGTACAGTGACACTTGTGGCACAGGTATGCTACTGTTACAGATACACTACTCAAACAGGTATGTTACTGAAACAGGTATGCGAGGTATGCTCGCTGAGGGCGCAGGGGTCACAACCACAACCATAGTCTGAATAGTTTTTATGGACATGTGCCTTTTTCTCATTTGGAAGCACATTTGCTCTTATCCCATTCTGTTAACACTGTCTCAGCAGTTTTTGCACATCCTGCACTTTTTCACTCATGCACCTTGTTTGGCTACCACCGTCAACATATGTACATACTTGATCACCTGTACAGTATATATGTACATAGACCATAATAATGGTCTTCTTTATCTACCGTTGCCTCTATTTAATTTTAAATTAGTCTAGTTATGCTTAAGTACTAACCCCTAATGTCAAGTACTAACCTTTAATGTATGTATATGCTACTGGATGCTTGAATTTCCCTCGGGATCAATAAAGTATCTATCTATCTATCTATCTATCTACTGAAAAAGGTATGTTACTGATACAGGTAGGCTACTGACACAGGTATGTTACTGAAAAAGTTATGTTACTGATACAGGTATGCTACTGACACAGGTATGTTATTGAAAAAGGTATGTTACTGACGCAGCGACGCTACTGACAAAGGTATGTTATTGATACAGGTACGCTACTGACACAGGTATGTTACTGACACAGGTATGTTACTGACACAGGTACGCTACTGACACAGATATGTTACTGATACAGGTACGCTTCTGACACAGGTATGTTACTGATACATGTACACTACTGACAAAGGTATGTTACTGATACAGGTATGCTAATGGCACAGGTATGTTACTGATACAGCTACACTACTTACACAGATATGGTACTGACACAGGTACGTTACTGATACAGATACGCTACTGAAATAGGTATGTTACTGACACAGGTATGTTACTGATACAGGTATGTTACTGACACAGGTATTTACTGATACAGTTACGCTACTGACACAGGTATGTTACTGATACAGGTATGCTACTGACCCAGGTATGGTACTGCTACAGGTACGCTACTGAAACAGGTATGTTACTGACACATGTATGCTACTGAAACAGGTATGTTACTGATACATGTATGCTACTGAAACAGGTATGTTACTGACACCGATACGCCACTGACACAGAGGTACGCTACTGAAACAGATTTGTTACTGATACAGGTATGCTACTGACACAGGTACATTTGAGATAAATATAAGCTACTGATACAGTTACGCTTCTGACACAGGTATGTTACTGATACAGGTATGCTACTGACCCAGGTATGTTACTGACACAGGTACGCTAGTGGTAGAGGAACGCTACTGATACAGACACCCTACTGACACAGGTATGTTACTGACACAGGTACGCTACTGACACAGATATGTTACTGATACAGGTACGCTACTGATAAAGGTATGTTACTGACACAGGTACGCTAGTGGTAGAGGAACGCTACTGATACAGACACCCTACTGACACAGGTATGTTACTGATACAGGTACGCTACTGACACAGGTACGTTAATGATACAGGTACGCTACTGACAAAGGTATGTTACTGATACAGGTACGCTACTTACACAGGTACATTACAGATACAGATACGCTACTGACACAGGTATGTTACTGATACAGGTACGCTACTGAAACAGGTATGTTACTGACACATGTATGCTACTGACACAGGTATGTTACTGATACAGGTACGCTACTGACACAGGTATGTTACTGACACAGGTACGCTACTGACACTGAGGTACGCTACTGACACAGATATGTTACTGATACAGGTATGCTACTGACACAGGTACATTAGAGATACATATACGCTACTGACACAGGTATGTTACTGATACAGGTACGCTACTGGCACAGGTATGTTACTGACACAGCTACGCTAGTGGCAGAGGAATGCTACTGTTACAGATACACTACTGACAAAGGTATGTTACTGACACAGGTACGCTACTGAAACAGATATGTTACTGATACAGGTACGCTACTGACAAAGGTATGTTACTGATACAGGTACGCTACTGACACAGGTACTTTACAGATACAGATACGCTACTTACACAGGTATGTTACTGATACAGGTACGCTACTGACACAGGTACATTACAGATACAGATACGCTACTGACACAGGTATGTTACTGATACAGGTACGCTACTGGCACAGGTATGTTGCTGACACAGGTACGCTACTGACACAGATATGTTACTGATACAGGTACGCTACTGACATAGGTATGTTAGTGATACGTGTACGCTACTGACAAAGGTATTTTAGTGATACAGGTACGCTAACGGCACAGGTAGGCTAACGGCACAGGTACAGTAGTGGCACTGGTACACTAGTGGTACAGTGACACTTGTGGCACAGGTATGCTACTGACACAGGTACGTTACTGATACAGATACGCTACTGAAACAGGAATGTTACTGAAACAGGTATGCTACTGAAAAAGGTATGTTACTGATACAGGTAGGCTACTGACACAGGTATGTTACTGAAAAAGTTATGTTACTGATACAGGTATGCTACTGACACAGGTATGTTATTGAAAAAGGTATGTTACTGACACAGGTACGCTACTGACAAAGGTATGTTACTGATACAGGTACGCTACTGACACAGGTATGTTACTGATACAGGTACGCTACTGACACAGGTATGTTACTGATGCAGGTAAGCTACTGACACAGGTATGTTACTGACACAGGTACGCTACTGACACAGGTATGTTACTGATACAGGTACGCTACTGATAAAGGTATGTTACTGACACAGGTACGCTACTAACACAGATATGTTACTGATACAGGTACGCTACTGACACAGGTACGTTAATGATACAGGTACGCTACTGACAAAGGTATGTTACTGACACAGGTATGCTACTGACACAGATATGTTACTGATACAGGTACGCTACTGATAAAGGTATGTTACTGACACAGGTACGCTACTAACACAGATATGTTACTGATACAGGTACGCTACTGACACAGGTACGTTAATGATACAGGTACGCTACTGACAAAGGTATGTTACTGACACAGGTACGCTACTAACACAGATATGTTACCGACACAGATACACTACTGACACAGGTATGTTACTGATAGAGGTACGCTACTGGCACAGGTATGTTACTGACACAGGTACGCTACTGACACAGATATGTTACTCATACAGGTACGCTACTGACACAGGTATGTTACTGATACATGTACGCTAATGACAAAGGTATGTTACTGATACAGGCACGCTACTGGCACAGGTATGTTACTGACACAGGTACGCTACTGACACAGATATGTTACTGACACAGGTACGCTACTGACACAGGTATGTTACTGATACATGTACGCTACTGACACAGGTATGTTACTGACACAGGTACGCTACTGACACAGATATGTTACTGATACATGTACGCTACTGATAAAGGTATGTTACTGACACAGGTACGCTACTAACACAGATATGTTACTGATACAGGTACGCTATTGACACAGGTACGTTAATGATACAGGTACGCTACTGACAAAGGTATGTTACTGATACAGGTAAGCTACTGACACAGGTACATTACAGATACAGATACGCTACTGACACAGGTACGTTACTGACACAGGTACGCTACTGACACAGATATGTTACTGATACAGGCACGCTACTGGCACAGGTATGTTACTGACACAGGTACGCTACTGACACAGATATGTTACAGATACAGATACGCTACTAACACAGGTATGTTACTGACATAGGTACGCTACTGACACAGATATGTTACTCATACAGGTACGCTACTGACACAGGTATGTTACTTACACAGGTACGCTACTGACACAGATATGTTACTGATACAGGTACGCTACTGATAAAGGTATGTTACTGACACAGGTACGCTACTAACACAGATATGTTACTGATACAGGTACGCTATTGACACAGGTACGTTAATGATACAGGTACGCTACTGACAAAGGTATGTTACTGATACAGGTAAGCTACTGACACAGGTACATTACAGATACAGATACGCTACTGACACAGGTACGTTACTGACACAGGTACGCTACTGACACAGATATGTTACTGATACAGGTACGCTACTGGCACAGGTATGTTACTGAAACAGGTACGCTACTGACACAGATATGTTACTGATACAGGTACGCCAGTGGCACAGGAACACTACTGGCACATTTATACTAGTGGTACAGGTACTCTATTGACCAGGTACACTGCTGGCACAGGTACTTTAGTAGAACAGGCACGCTACTGGCACAGGTACCCTACTGACAGAGGTACGCTAGTGGCACACTTATGCTACTGACACAGGAACACTACTGGCACCGGTACGCTACTCACACAGGTATGTCACTGACACAGGCACACTAGTCTCATAGGCACACTTCTGACACAGGCACTCTAGTAGCACAGGATCGCTACTGACACAGGTACGCTAGTGGCACAGGAACACTACTGGCACAGTTATACTAGTGGCACAGGTACGCTAGTGGCATAGGTACACTACTGGCACAGGTACGCCACTGGCACAGGTACTTTAGTGACAGGTGTACGCTACTGGGACAGGTATATTACTGACACAGGTACGTTAGTGGCACAGGTACGCTACTGACACAGGTACTCTAATAGAACAAGTACGCTACTGACAGGTTTGTTACAGACACATGTACACTACGGGCATAGGTACACCACTGGTACAGGTACACAACTGGCACAGGTACGTTACTGAAACAGTTACCTTACTGCCATAGGAACACTACTGACACAGATCCGTTACTGACACAGGTACATTTCTGACACAGTTACGCTAGTGGCACACGTATGTTACTAACACAGCGGACTGCAGAACTGGCGGAGGTGACACTAATCTGACGGTGGTGACATTAGTACTGACTGAGGTGGCAATAATCTGAGCTTAGTGACTGTAGAACTGACTGAGGTGACACTAATCTGATGGTGGTGACATCAAACCTGACGGAGGAGATACTAATCTGACGGTGGTGACATTACAACTGACGGAGATTACACCAATCTGATGGTGGTGACATTAGAACTGATGGAGGTGACGGTAATCTGACCTTGGTGACTGTAGAATTGACGGAGGTGACACTAATCTGACGGTGGTGACAATAAACCTGACGGAGGTGACACTAATCTGACTAATCTGGTCTTTACACATGCATTTGGGTTGTTATATAATATTTTTATCCAATCTATGAAAGATGACTCAAACCCTATCTCTAAGGGAGAGCCCGGCCACCCTGCAGAGAAAACTCATTTTGGCCGCTTGTATTCACGATCTTGTTCTTTCGATCACTACCTACAGCTTGTGGCCATAGGTGAGGGTAGGAACGTAGATCAACCGGTAAATCAAGAGATCTGCCTTTTGGCTCAGCTCCCTCTTCACCACGACAGACCGGTGCAATGTTCGCATCACTGCAGATGCCGCACCAATCCACCTGTCCATCTCCTGCTCCATCTTTCCCTCATTCATCAACAAGACCCCGAGATAAGCGAACTCCTCCACTTGGGGCAGGACCTCATTCCAGACCCGGAGAAAGCACTTCACCCTTTTCCGGCTGAGGACCATGGTCTCGGATTTGGAGGTGCTGATTCTCACGGCCCGATGAAGCCAACAGAACCACATCACCCGCAAAGAGCAGAGACTCAATCCTGAGCCCACCAAACCGGATCCTGCAACTGGAACAGATGCTGCAGAGGCGTGTCAGCCAACATGGCTGGCCACCTCAACAATAAAGGCATGGAACACAGCCCACTCAGACTCAATGTCCCCCTCCTCACCCAGGACATGGTTGAAGCTCTGCCAGAGATGGGAGTTGAAACTCTTTCTGACAGGGGATTCTGCCATCTAAGCCAACTCACCACCAGGTGGTGATCAGTTGACAGCTCCGCCCCTCTCTTCACCCGAGTGTCCAGAACATGCGGCCGCAAGTCTGATGACACGACTACAAAGTCGATCATCGAACTGCAGCCTAGAGTGTCCTGTGGACACTCTTATGTCTGAACAAGGTGTTTGTTATGGACAGTCCATGACGAGCACAGAAGTCAAATAACAAAACACCACTCGGATTCAGATCGGGGGGGGCATTCCTCCCAATCACGCCCCTCCAGGTCTCGCTGTCATTGCCCACGTGAGCATTGAAGTCCCCCAGCAGAACAAGGGAATCCCCCTTGGAGGGCTCCAAAAAGGGTGTGTACTCTGAACTGCTGTTTGGTGCATAAGCACAAACAACAGTCAGGACCCGTCCCCCCGCCTGAAGGCGGTCGGAGGCTACCATTTCGTCCACCGGCGTAAACCCTAACGTAAAGGTGCCAAGCTGGGGGGCAATGAGCATGCCCACACCTGCTCGGTGTCTCTCACCAGGAGCAACTCCAGAATGGAAGAGGGTCCAGCCCCTCTCAAGGACAGTGGTTCCAGAGCCCAAGCCGTGCGTCGAGGCGAGTCCAACTATATCTAGCCGGAACCGCTCAACCTTGGCACCAGCTCAGGCTCCTTCCCTGCCGGAGAGGTGACATTCCACTTCCCTAGAGCTAGCTTTTGCAGCAGAGGATCAGACCACCAGGGTCCCCGCCTCTGGCAGCCCCAAGCTCACACTGCACCCGACCCCTATGGCCCCTCCTGCAGGTGGTGAGCCCACGGGAGGAGAGGCCCATGTCACCCTTTTGAGCTGAGCCCGACTTGGACCCATGGACAAAGACCCGGCCACCAAGTGCTTGCCTCCGTGCCCCACCTCCAGGCCTGGCTCCAGAGGGGTGCCCCGGTGACCCACGTCCGGGCAAGGGAAACCTTGGTCCTTGCTTTCTCATCATCATAGGGAGGATTTGAGCCACACTTCGTCTGGTCCCTCCCCTAGACACCTTTTTGCCATGGGTGACCCTACCAGGGGCATGAGCCCCCGACAAACATAGCCGCTAGGATCATCAGGACGCACAAACTCCGCCACCATGGTAAGGTGGTGTCTCAGGGAGGGGAGTGTTTTAATTGTTTTACTAATTTTACTCCGTCGTCTCTCTCCTCTTTAGCTGATGTTTTATTTCACATGAAAACAACCACATGTAGTTTTGATGTCATACCCACCAAATTCCTCAAGGATGTTTTTAGCACAGCATTTTATCCATCATTAACCTGTCCTTGTCAGAAGGTGTTGTCCCTCCTTGTTTTAAACATGCTGTGGTCCAACCTCTTTTAAAAAGCCTAATTTAAGCATTGATGATTTTAACAATTTTAACTTTAGACCGATTTCAGAGCTTCCCTTTTTTTCCAAGGTTTTTGAGAAAATTGTTTCTTTTTTTTCTCATTCTATTTATTATTTATATAATTATCAACATACAACCATTGTCATACAAATATTTTGGTATACATAAGAGAAAAAACAAACAAACAAACCAGAACACTACACCTGCACAGACGTGTACATAAAAATACAAATACAGGAGGAGTCCATCTGTCACAATTTATTATTAAAGTGGTCTATAAAGGGTTGCCAAATTGAGTAGAACAGATTTATATTATCTTTTAAAGAAAATTTGATTTTCTCCAATTGTAAGTGATGCATTACATCCCTTAATAGAGCAGAATGAGTTGGGGGGGAATTATTTTTCCAGTTTAAAAGGATAAGGCGTCTTGCCAACAGTGTCACAAAGCTCAAAATATTTAATTGTTTTTTACTTAAGTCTTTAACTGTAGATACACCAAAGAGGGCCATTGTGGGGTCCGGGAGGAGCTGCTTTCCAAAAATGTCAGACAATGTCTTAAATATTTTAGACCAGTAGGTGGCAATATTGGTGCATGCCTAAAACATATGCGATAATGAAGCAGAAGCCTGACCACAACAATCACATTTTGAGTCCACTCCAGGAAACATCTTGGACAGCTTCAGTTTAGACAAATGTAGCCTGTGTAAGACTTTGAATTGTATTAGTCCATGTTTAGAGCAGACAGAAGTGGAATGAACCGGTTTCGGCGCTTTAGTCCATTGGTCCTCGGTCATATCGATGCCCAGTTCATCACACCAAGCATCTTTCAGGTGGTCCAATGTGGTTGTACAGTCTATTTGCGAGAAATTATTGTATATCTTGGAAATGGCTCCTTTTTTAAGTGGGTCTGTCAAAAATAAATCATCTGAAGGAAGTCTTTGTGGTTCGTTGGGAAAGGATGGAAATGTCTCTTTAACAAAATTACGAATTTGTAAATACTTAAAAATATCTTTTTTCTCGATGGTAAATTTTTGTTGGAGCTGTTGAAATGTAGGAAAGATATTATCAATAAACAGATCCTTAGTCGTGTACACCCCTTTGGAAGTCCATTGCTGAAGCCCTGCTCCTGAAAATAATGTGTGTGCTTGATTATGAAATAATGGTGTAAGAACTGAACATTGGTGCCAATGAAAGTGTCTTCTGATCTGAGACCAAATTTTGAGTGAATTAGATACTGCAGGGTTTTTACATTTATATTTACCAAGATCGGAATTTGAGTGAACCAATGATTTTAGTGTATTAGGGAAAAAAGTTTGACTTTCCATCTGTTCCCAATCAGGTCTATGTGCTCCACCCCAAAAGGACATACAACGTATATTACAGGCCCAGTAATAAAGCTGAAAGCAGGGCAATCCCATTCCACCCGTGATCTTAGGTCTTTGAAGAAACGTCTTTTTAACTCTGGGTGTCTTCTTATTTCAGATAAATTGGGAAATTAATGAGTCTAATTTTTTAAAAAATATTTTAGTAATTAATATAGGGATGCATTGGAACAGAAATAGGAATTTAGGTAAAGTGGTCATCCTGACAATATTTATTCGACCAACCAGCGAGAAGGGTAGTTTGAAACAATTTTTTAAAGTTCTGTTCTGTTTGTTGATATAAATTTGTGCTGTTGTGTTTGAAGAGGCCAGAAAACTCATGGGTCACATTTATTCCAAGATATCTAAAGCTATTTGAAATGGTGAAAGGAAAGGGAGTCAATGTAGCACTATTTAGTTTTTCAAAGGAACTAATTGGAAATAATATGCTTTTCGTTATTTCCAGAAACTTTTCCAAATTCTATTAAAGCGGCCATAATTTTTGGCAAGGAAGTAGTAGGGTCTGAGATATATAGCAGCAGATAATTTGCATAAAGAGATACCTTATGCTCCACAATGGCTTTTATTATTCCTTTATAATCATACATAGAACATAATAAAATGGCAAGGGGTTCTATAACAAGTGCGAATAGCAGTGGGGACAAAGGACACCCTGTCTCGTGGAACGATGGAGAAGAAACAGACTGGAATTTATGCTGTTTGTCTGAACTGAAGCTTGAGGCATAGCATAAAGCAACTTAACAAGAGATATATAATTAGGACCAATAGCAAACCTTGACAGGGTCGAGAATAGGAAATCCCACTCGACCCTGTCAAAGGCCTTCTCAGCATCCAGCGAGAGCAATATTTCAGATTTGTCATTGATATCATGCGTGTAAATAATATTAAACAGCCTTCTAATGTTGACAAATAGTTGCCTATCTTTCACAAATCCGGTTTGGTCCTGGGACGCAACTGTAGGAAGAACTGTTTCTAAATGTATAGCCAGGATCTTCGCTAGTATTTTATTATCTACATTCAATAGGCTTATTGGTCTGTAGGAACCAGGCTCTAAAGGGTCCTTGCCGGATTTATGTATTTAAGAGATAGTAGCCTCGTACATAGTTGACGGTAATCATCCTGTAGTTAGTGCCTCGTTGTATACATTTAAGAGTAGGGGTGAAATTTGTTCACTGAAGGTTTTGTAAAACTCGACACTATACCCATCCAGGCCGGGGCTTTTTGAGCATTGCATATTTTTAATAGCCAGCTTTATTTCCACTAACATTACTCATTGCTCTGCAATGTTTTATGTTCAGTACTTATAGACAGAATTTGAAGATTATCAAAAAAACTATTAATTATAACTGGATCATTTTTTGACTCTGAAGAGTAAAGCGTTGTGTAATATTCCCAAAATACACCATTAATTCTCTTTGGGTCAGTGGTTGTCTGTCCTGCACTAGTTCTTATTTCTGTAATTAATCTTGATGCTGCAGCTTCTTTAATTTGCCTAGCTGACAATCTACCTGTCTTTTCTCCATGTTCATAATATTTGTGTCGAAGTTGTGTCAATAATTTTGTTGTGTCGTTTGTATAAAGTAAATGAAGCTCTGTCTGCAGGGAGACCTTTCTATTATAAAGTCCAGATGAAGGCGAGATAGCATATTTCCTATCTATTTCTAAGAGTTCTCCTGTTATGTTTGACTCCCTTTCCTTTCGTTGCTTGTTCCTTCGACTACTCAATGAGATGATTTGACCTCTCAAATATGCTTTTAATGTGTCCCACAATATGGACTTTGTAACCTCAGGTGTGTCATTTATTGAAATAAATAATTCGATTTGAGCTTTTATTTCCTCTACCAAGAGATTATCTGACAGCAGACTATTATTGAATCTCCATTTCTGTGCCATTGATCTATATCCTATTGCCAGCTGTAGTACTACTGGACTATGGTCAGATAATACTATTGCCTTATAATCACAACTTTGAATCTGTGTTAGATATCTATAATCTACCAAGAAAAAATCTATCTTAGAATAGGAATGATGAACAGGAGAGAAATATGAAAATTGCTTAACCTTGGTAGAAAGGGCCCTAAAAGGATCTATCAGTTTATATGTATCCATAAATTCGTGAATAGTTTTTGCAGATTTCGATTTGGCTACTGATCTCTGTGATGATCTGTCAAGACTTGGATCCAAGACAAGATTGAAATCTTATAATAATCAAGTATTAATTTATGGGAATCCATGTTAGGTAAAGAAGATATAAATGATCTAATAAAACAATCATCATCAACATTAGGGGCATAAATATTTGCTAGTGTTACCGGATTATTATAAAGTTGTCCTGTCACCATAATATATCCTCGAGGGTCAGACAAGATTGTTGATGCTATAAAGGGAATCCCTTTTCTGATTATAATGGCTGCGCCTCTGCTTTTTGCTGTAAAATTTGAATGATAGACCTGTTCAATCCATCTGGTATGCAGTCTCTGGATCTCTCAGATGGGTTTCCTGTAAGAATCCTATATCTGTCCTTCATTTTTTAAGATATGCTAAAATATTGCCCCGCTTAACAGCTCCATTGAGTCCTTTACAGTTCCATGAAACAAAATTCACTAGGTTTTGTGACTTATTACTAAGCATTACTGTACTTGTAGGTAAATATTTACAACACTGTCCTTAATTATTTTAAAAGATGGCCTCCAAAGAAATTACAAACGAAAGTGCAGGTAAGAACACAAACAGAAACCTGTACTGAACCAGTCCCTGTTCCCTCTCTGTTCCCCCCTGAACAAAAAATACCAATGTAACTCGGACAGAGAAAGTACTTAACACAAAGAAAGGTATTTAACTTCAGCTCAGAGAGATATGTGAACATTTGACTCACCATTAAGCTCCTTAAAAGTTATTTCAAGCATATCTAGACTAATTTTAGACAGGTAGACTCACTGTATCAACATACTCAAGCTTGGTTATTATCGTTAATCATTATTTAGATGGTTTAAACGTGAAAGAAAGAAAAAGTAATAATAATAATAGTAAAAAAAAAAGTCTATTAATGCTAATAAAGTGAGAATTATCACGTGTAGCATTTTTCACAAGTGAACATATATTAACCTTTTATTTTTCCCTTCCCCAAAGTTTTTCTTTCTCTCAATAAAGCTAGTTTACCTGAGCAGGACCGTATCAGTTCAGTTTGTAAGTATTACCATCCAGTAGTATCTGTTTTGATAAACTACGCCAGTGACATCTTTTTCGTTCCTTCCTCCGGTGCGGTCAACGTGTCGTCCTTCGATGTGGTCAGCGCGTTGGTCTGGATAAATCTTTCCGCCGCTTGTGGGTTGATAAACGTGTGCCTGGAGTCGTTCACCGTGATCACAAGCTTTGCTGGGTAATACAAGCTATACGGGACACCAGCGCTGCGGAGTTTCTGCTCCTCCTGATTGAAGGCCGCTCGTTGCCGCCCAACTTCAGGGCTCATGTCGGGAAAAATATAAACTGGAGATCCACCAAAATGTAAGCGGCCTTTATTACGGGACAGTCTCAGGATCTTCTCGTTATCTGAGTAGTAGTGCAGTCGGATGATGGTGGCCCTCGGATGCTCTCTGTTGCGTGGTTTAGGAAAAAGGCTTCTGTGAGCGTGGTCGATAACTATAGGTGAGTTGAAGTTGCCTTCCCCGAGCACCTCCGCAAGAAACTTGGTAGCAAAGTCTGTGATGTTGTTAGCCTCTGCTCCTTCTGCAATGCCAATTATTCGGATGTTCTGTCTGCGGCTTCTGTTTTCTAAATCAGTACACTTTTCTTGCAGCCTCTTGTGATCCACAATTAAAGATGTGTACGACTTTTCCAGTGCTGTTAGTCTATCAGATGCATGGCTCAGGGACTTCTCCATCTCCTTCTGTGTGTTCGCTGCCTCTGCTTGCATACTAAACAGCCGTTTGACTTTTCCGATAAGTTCGTCTGGGGTAGCTTTGATATCTGCTTTAGCTTCTTCTCGCAGCACAGATATTTCACTGCTGATCCCTTTGTGCATACCAGCGAGCTGGGTTTTAATGCCGTTCAAACTGTCCTCATACGATTTTAATCCTGCTCGGATCTCTGCACGCAGTGTTCCCACAGATATAGGGGCTTCTTCCTCCGTCCCTGTGCTAGTATTAGCTTTAGCAGTAGCTGTTTCGCCCCGTTCCCCGGCCGGGGTGGGGGGATCAATATCTATAGTCTTTAGTGTGTATTTTTTGCCTTTCTTAGTTTCCATTATGGTGTTATAGCTGGCGTAGAGCAATCTTTCAAAATAAAATAGTCTGGAAAATGTGATATATTAAAATAATAAGCGGAGCTGGACACACACGCAACTTCACTCCATGCAGCCGGAAGCTGAAGTCGAGAAAATTGTTTCTAATCAGATTTTAGGTTTTATAAATGGAAATGACATCTTTGAGAAATTTCAGTCTGGTTTTAAAGCTCTACACAGCACTGAAACAGCTCTCCTCAAAGTCTCTAATGAGCTTCTTTTAGCCTCAGATAGAGCATCATTTTAATTCTTTTACATTTGAGTGCTGCATTTTATACCGTTGATCACAATATTTTAATTGATCCTCTTAAAACCTGGGTTGGCATCACAGACACTGCACTTGATTGGTTTTACTCTTGTCTTTTAGATCGAACCTTTGCGGTTACCACAGGTAATTATACTTCCTCCTCTGCCCCCGTCGCCTGTGGTGTACCACAAGGTTCTATTCTAGGTCCCATTTTCTTTTCTATTTATATGCTCCCCCTAGGACACGTTATAGCCGCCATAACGTGTCCTTCCACTGTTATGCAGACGACATACAGATTTACCTTCCGCTGAGACCATGGGACACTGGAAGCAAAAAACTTTCTACAGCTCAACAGTTCTAAATCTGAAATTATCTTAATCAACCCTCCTCACTCCACCGCCCATATTGAAGACAGTCTCGGTCCTCTCTCCTCTAACATCACCCCCTCTGCCAGAAACCTGGGTATTATACTTGATTCCAGTCTTAATTTTCATCTTCACATGAAAAAAGTCACCCAGTCCTGTTTCCTTCACCTCCGCACCATCAGTA
The DNA here is from genome assembly GCF_017639745.1 of Melanotaenia boesemani. Classification (NCBI taxonomy): domain Eukaryota; kingdom Metazoa; phylum Chordata; class Actinopteri; order Atheriniformes; family Melanotaeniidae; genus Melanotaenia; species Melanotaenia boesemani. The sequence goes on from NC_055700.1 coordinate 399,658, forward strand.
AAATCCAACCTGTCGTCTCCCGGCCCGATTTAGAAAAAGTTATCAATGCTCTAATTTTCTCCAGACTCGACTACTGTAACTCCCTCCTCTCCGGTCCTCTCTCTCCTCCAACTTGTTGAAAACGCAGCAGCTCGGCTTCTCACTGGTTTTAGCAGAAGACAACATATGACCCTGTTTTAGCCTCACTGCACTGGCTCCCTGTATGTTTTAGAATTGATTTTAAGGTTTTACTGATTACTTTTAAAGCTTGTTTAGGTCTGGCACCTGGCTACATTACAGAGTTACTGACACCCTACGAGCCTCCACACAGCCTTAGATCCTCAGGCAGGTCCCTTTTAGCTGTACCAGGGTCGAAACTCAAGACCAAAGGTTACCGAGCTTTTTCTGTCCGAGCCCCTCGACTCTGGAATGACCTGCCTGAGGAAATAAGGCAGGCACCATCAGTTCATCTTTTAAGTCACTTCTTAAAACACACTTTTATCGACTTTTTTTTAACCCATTTATTTACGTATTTACTTTGTTTCTAACTTATTTATTATCAGACTCCTGTCTGTTGAAATGTACTCATGCATGTCTTTTCTTTTTTGATTTTATTACCTTATTTTGCTGTGTGCTGTTCAACACTTTGTAAACCTTGTTTTTTAAAAGTGCTATACAAATTATTGTTATTATATGGCAATTAACTCTGCACACATGATACATACAGCATTATGCATCGCAAAGAAAACTATCCTTGTGAACTGGAAAACCAAAAATAATCTGTGTATTCAGCAGTTTAGGAATCTCTTAGTTGGCCACATCAGTAGTGAGACAATGTCTGCCTCCTCAAAGAACTATTTAGCTGAATCTCATTCCCTCTGGTCCCCTGTGCTTAGTTCCATCACTTAGTGTAGGTGGAGGACTGTGACCTCGTCGTTTTGGGGGTTGGAAAATGCCCGGGAGTGACTGGTGGTTGCGGGTTCTTTGTGGTTTTCCCGTGGTGCAGGACCAGGCTGCTATGCGGTGGGGGTGGCTCTGGGTCCAGCCCTGTCGGGGGCCGTGGGGGCCAGCGGTTGGGGTCGCCTTGTGGCGGGGGGTGAGGCCACTGGTGGTGCCTGGGTCGGTGGGTGTTGGCCCTGCACCAGACTCTGGTGCCTTGGAGTGTGCAAGATCATAGGTGAGTAGGTGGGGTGGGGAGGGGTGACATGACCCTGTGGGGGGGCCTGGGTGGCCTTGGGGTGGTGCGCCGTGGATCTGGGCTCTCCTTCTATTCTCCTTCCGCTCCTCTACTGCCCTCTGGGTGTCTGGTGGGTGGGTGTCTTCTGGGGTCGGTGGCGGCTCGTTGGCTGCGGTCGCTGCGTGGCTTGGTCGTGGGGGAGCGGCTGCCTCTGGCCTGTCTTGCCCTGGGGGGCCTCCTGGGAAACGGGGTTGCCCAGTGCTGCTAGCAGCTCACCATCCGGAGGGAGGTAACCCCTCTTCTTTCCTGCTCTCTCTCTCTCTCACACACACACACACATGTAAGGATTTGGGAGGCGTGGAGCCTTGGGAGGTGGAGCGGAGGGGGCACACAACACACAAAAAACACTTGGGGGGGTGTGTCATGCAGTGCATGGTGGCTCCCAGCACATTGCGGTCACTGGCCCTCAATTTTATTTGCAAACAACACACACTACATACAGTACTACATCAGGAGCGGGGAGGAAGAGGGTAATGGGGACCTCTCACACCCCTGTTCCCCCTGGGTGTGGCCAGGGGTGGCGGAGGGAGGTGGTTAAAGACCTGCATGAAGACTATATAGGAAAGAACTGAAGAAGCTCCACCCCAAATGTCTGGGCCATAATAATCAGAGCGATGTCCGTTTATATCGTCCCATCAGCTAATATCCTAAATTTTCCAGGTGTGCTGATCCAGCCTCCTGGTTCAGGCCTCTGGAGGGACACCTGGCTGCAGCTGGAACACCTGAGCTGGATGCAGTTCACTCATCCAACAGGAGAACTGACCCCATGGTCACTTACAGACTTAATGTCCACGGCTCTCTGAGGGGCGGAGCTGGGGCTCAGAGCGCCGCCTTACAGGAAGCAGGAAATGGATCATGTGACTTTGTGATCAGAAACAAACTTTATTTGTTCCAAAAATAGAAACATTTCATCAGAAATATATTATAGATCAAAAACTCTACATACTCGCCATGTACTCACACTTTACTATAGAGTACTACGGAGTACTACAGCGTACTATGGAGGGAGGGTCACCCAGGATAAAAACACACAGGTACAAGGTTATTAGAGGAGGGGCCTCCTGTAGGGGGCGTGGCCTATTATCAGGTGACATCACTCATTAAATATTCACATTTCATGTCGACAGCTTGTTACCATGGTAACACTGCTTCAGCAGCTGCTGTTAATTTGGCCTTAGTCAGCTGACAGGAAGTGATGTCACAACTCATAAATCAAGGCCCTGCTGCATCAGGAAATCTTCGAGTGCGCTCAGTCGCTCCACCAGCATCACATCCAGGTCGCCGGCATCATCCAAGCTGTTGACATGGAGATGTCGTCGAGCCGCTGCCCGTTTCCTGGGCACCATGGTAACAGGAAGTCCAGTTCCTAAAGACAGAACAGCTGATAACGATGTGGAGTTTGTCCACCATGTTTGTAAAACCAGTTTTTTCCAGAATTAACATCACCTTGGCTCACCCTCTGACTACATTACCCAGCATACCTTGGGCTTTCTTCCTCTTCCTGGGCTGTGTGAAGTCAGGGAAGAGGAGGAGTCTACGTCTTTTCTGGTGGCCAATCAGGAGCAGCCCACCATCCTTCTCTCGTGGCTCCTCAAAGATGGTTTCCAGACTTCTGCAGGAACAAACAAAGCATGCTGGGAGATGGAGTTCTGAATGAAGCTGAGGTTCATGTGACCTGAGACCCACAGTGCAGGTTTGACTGGAAAGAGGAACCGGCCCATATGTGCCTGCTGGGGCCCGTCACCACCACGGATCCCTGGTAATCATGAGAGGACTGAAGACCTCAACATCTGGACCACATCTCAGTGTTAACGGCTGCTTCAACCGGTGGATGGACTACAAGCATGAAGCATGTAACATGGAGCATGTGGATCATGTAACATGTAACATGTAGTATGTAAGATGGAGCATGCGACACGTAACATGCACAATTGAGCATTTGGGCCATGTAGTGAGGGTCAGGGGTCTACCTGGTGGTGGTCGGGGTTTTATAGTTTTTGTTGGTGTAGATCTCCTCCAGACTGAACTCCTTCTTCTTCAACCTGATCAGGAAACACCACCATCATCATCATCAGAGAAGTAAAGTCACATCTGATCAGGTTTAAAATTTTAGCTGGATTAAGGAAACTCCGGTTTTGGGTGGGGAGCGTGGCTAGAATCTGGTTTCCATGGACAAAGAACCAGGCCCGAACCTCGTCCTAATATCTGCTCAACCTTGTCATGATGACACTTAATTATTTCTTGTCTCCTTTATGACAAACCCAGAATAAATTAAGATGATCTCCACAACTACCAGAGCTGTACCTATAATCCTGTTAGGAATCAGTACAGTAATCCTAGGAATGAGTAAAGTAATCCTAGGAATGAGTAAAGTAATCCTAGGAATTAGTAAAGTAATCCTATGAATGAGTACAGTAATCCTGATTTGACTGTCAGACAGGAAGTCCGCTTTTTCTGGCATCCCTCACCTTTTCACCTTGGGCAGTCCCATGGGCGTTAGCGGTGCCTCTCGGGGCGACGCCCGGCGTATTCTGATCTGTGACACTCGTTTACCGATCTGGAATCAACAAAACTAAAATGACTGCAGGTAAGTGGACAGAAATGTGAACAGCTGACAAAAATTCAGACGGAAAATTGAACCTCTTCATCAGAGCTGAGGAACTCAGAGCTTGCTGCCGATTGGCCAGCATGGAGCGGAGCAGACAGCCCATTGGCTGAGCAAGCTGTGAAGGGAAGGGCTCGTCTGCGAGTCAGATGCAAGCTCCGAGCGATGTGATTGGCTCGCTGCTTCTGCTGTCGCCGGGTTGAAAAGTAAGAACTGGAAAACATGATCATTAAAAAAATTCAGTTCAGTTCAGTTCTTTTAGAAAAACACACAAACACACACGTTTAACACGTGTTATATGTATGACATATGAGTGCGTGTTACACGTTAGGTGTGTTGTTACCTGGACATGGTCTTTCGTACGTAACTGTGAAGATGAAGGTGACAGTCAGTCTGTTGTCGTTTTTCTGAATATCTAAATGTTTTGGTTTAAGAAGCAGCTTCATGAATATTAATTAGGTTAATTTAAATACCTGTGATCACTGCTCAGGCTGGGCGGGGCCGTCCAGTCCTTCAGGGGCCGCAGGGGTCTCCAACATGCTCTGCCTCTCACCCACTCTAATATCGTCTCCATAGCAACAGATGACAGGTGCAACATAGGGGTGGGGTTAAAGGGGGGGTAGGGGGCAGAGCTGAGCCACAGACAGAAACGACTGTGATTGGTGGACAGGGAGATGGGCGGGGTCATGTTAGAAAAACACCACTGGCCAGAAGAGACAGTGAAGGCCTCAGATTGGTTGCAAGTACGACTACGCTGAGCTGACTGGAGGATGTGCAAGGCATGCTGGGACGGGGAGCTGAAAAACAGAAAAGAAGGATTTAAAAGGCGGAACGTCTGAGCGCCGCCGCGTGCTGGCGTGTGCGGTGAGACGTGTTGTTTCTCTCTGCACCGCGATGCTAGCCCTGTTAGCCTACATGGAAATGAATCTTCTCCACGCCGGAACAGTTAACAGCAGATGAGCGGTGGGTTCACGGCTGCTGAGGTACTAATTTACAAACTGAAAAGAGCTTCTTATTTCACTATTCATCCACCAGCTTGTAACTACTGGTAATGCTTCCTATCCCATCAGCATTCCTCCGTCAGTCACACTCACACACCGTTACCAACTCTTCAGTAAGGAAAGCAGCTATTGGCTGTCCTAAAAGTTGATAATGACGTCATCATCTAATCTGCATACTGGCCTGGCACATGTAGTTGGAATTAGGACCGACCGATACACAGTTTTTGAGGCTGATACAGATTCCGATAATTGGAAGAAAAAAAATCTGATTACCAATTAATTGGAGATTTTTTTTTTTTTAAATATACTGAATAAATTAACTTCATTTTTGGTTCATTAACACTTATTATTATTATTATTATTAACACTTACACCAACAAAAATCTGAATTACAGGCAGAACATTTTACTGTTTCACAATATTTTGTCCTTTAGTTTGTTTAACTTTCCAACAGAAGAATCTCCAAAAACATTCAACAAAGCTTTAAATAACTGGAAACTATAAAACCTTAAAGAAGTCCAAATATAAATGAATTATATAAATGAATGGTGAATGAATTAAATATATCTTGTTTTGTACTTCTTGCTGATGTAAATTAGAAGTAGGTTAAAGTACAGGTAGAAAAATAAATATAAGGTGTTTGCCTTATATAACCAACATGAGTGAAGTTAAACATTTGAGGCCTTCTGATGCCCTTCCATGTTAAATTACATTTTTTAACTCCAACATTTTCTTTGCCATGAAATATATCCTGGCATAAATCATATATGAACCAAAATAAAAACCAGATATGTTTTTCTCAAATGTCAGAAAGACGTCATCTTTGATAGCGTTGTGTTTTATATATAATGGTCACCATGTTCTGGCACTAACTGTAACACAGAGTCGCTGTTACAGCCGCTCACGCTAGTATTTTCTGACAAAGTAAAACTAAGACATGACATCATGACGGTGGTGAAGACAGACTGTAATGTTAATAAAGTTTTAGGTGCTGCAGTGAGTAAAGCTCCTCCCCTCTGCATCCACACCTCTCCTAAAATACGCCTCCACCTGCAGCTGACGGAGTGATGGACGCTCGTTCTGGACGCTCAGATATTTTATACACTTACGTTATTTCTGGCTACTTAGCTAATGCTACACTAGGTTGGGATAACAGTGATGTTATTGCTAACACAGACGGGTGTTATGACTGGCCGTTTTTTTAGGAATAATTTAACCACACCATATGTGTGAACTGCCGACATCAGCTGGTTCTTTGCATGCTCTTGATGTGCTACTACAAGTCAATGTTGCAATGCTCTAACATTTTACATGCACATCCTGTTCTGGTGCTTCACACTTCAAAATAAGAGTTCTGCTTACAGCAGTTAGCCAAAACATTACAACGGGGATCGCCTTAAGCTAAGTTAGCACAATTTTAGCAAAGCAGCGTAAATAAAAAGCTGACCGGTGTTGTAGAAAAATGGCCAAGAGTCTGGAATGAGTAACAGTGTATAAGGTTTATATACAGGAGAAGTATAAAATACAGGCAATACTTGCAAGTTTGAGAGCTATCTTGTCGACTCCAGAAGCCGACAAGAGGACTCTGCCTTGCTGCATTTTCAGAATCAGTTTTATTCAACCTGATCCAAGCTGAAGGCCAGTCTCTGAACTGATAAAACCAAGAAGGGAGACTAGAAAGCGCCGCTCTCTTACTGTCTCACCCAAACAGGCTGATAGTTTCTAAACAACTGTTCGTATCTAGCAGCTGCCCATCAGTCTCAAACTTTCCCCAAATCACGAGTCTGGAAGAAAAGTGGTCAGCCCGACCTCACACAAGGACACACCAGGAGAATAACAACTTCAATGTTCTATATAAGGAAAATACACATTATGAGATGTAATTGAGGATAATAAATGAATAAATGTATTATATAAATAAAAGAACGATTACACTTGTGGTCATGAAGATGAGGCGGTGGCCATCATGTGCTCTGAAAACAGCTGCTGCTGCCAGAGCACCAAGCCTCTTCTGGTTGCTTCTGGTTGGGGAGGGGTCTGCACAGCAGGCTGTCCTCATTAAGAATAAACTACCTTCATATACATCAGCCTACAAAATTGGAGATTCTGGTCCACCATCCGGCGGTTCAGGAGGGGAAAGCAGTGCTCCGTCAACACTGTGGGGATACAGTAGGGATGGGGGGCTGCTGACCTCGACTTGGGACGTTGTGAGGTGGTGGAGCGAATACTTCGAAGACCTTCTCAATCCCACCAACACGTCTTCCAATGAGGAAGCAGAGTCTGGGGTAGCTGGTGCTGGCTCTTTCATCTCTGGGGCTGAGGTCACTGAGGTGGTTAAAAAGTTCCTCAGTGGCAGGGCCCCGGGGATGGATGAGGTCCGCCCAGAGTTCCTTAAGGCTCTGGATGCTGTAGGGCTGTCTTGGCTGATACACCTCTGCAGCATCGCGTGGACATCAGGGACAGTTCTACTGGACGGGCAGACTGGGGTGGTGGTCCCCCTCTTCAAAAAGGGTGTGCTCCAACTACAGGGGGATCACACTCCTCAGCCTCCCTGGTAAGGTTTATTCAGGGGAATTGATTGCTCTCGACAATAGTGTCAATTTTATCAGCCATTTTTAAATTTAGTCTCAGTTTTAGTCCAGTTTCAATCGCGCTTGTTAGTTTTTATCACATTTAGTCAACCTCGTCCCGTTCTTATTTAGTCAAGTTTTAGTCGACTATAAGTCGAGCATTTTAGTCTTTATTTTAGTCCAAGAAAACATCATTTTATTTGTCTATTATTAGTCAACAAAAGCTGTCAACACTTTAGTTTTAGTCAGAACAACCATTTTAACTTTTTACTTTTCTGTCAGCAGATAATATTAAACATTGCTAGTAGTTAGCAGAACATTGTTATAAGTAGTTTAATAATGTTATAACAATCAATTTAAAACTCATAATTAAAGCATAACTATCCTATTTTAGGCAGAAATAGTTGCAGGCATTTTTATGTTTACATGCATTTATTTATATTAATATTGATGCCAATTTAAATCAAATGTCCTTGTGATGGTAACCCGAAGGCAAACAGAACACCAAATAAATTCACTGGGATGAAACTGGAGCCGTGGTTCCCAACCTTTTTAGCTTGGAACCCCGTTTTGATATCACAAAACTCTGGTGACCCCAGACATTCAAAACACAGTTTTACTTACTTTTATACCACATTTAGGCCATTTCATGTATGAATATGTAGGTTAAAGTAGCTTTGAATTAAGTGTGGTGTATTATTTTATCTAGATGATTTGTTTTAGTGAGTTTTAGTTTTTAGTTTGCATCCATGTACCTGTCCAGGTGTTTTGTGTTAACTATAGTTGCTTGCAGCTCCTAGATTAGCTCATACTTCTGTCTGCTTTATTTAAACTTGCAATCCAACTGAAAACATAGTTGCCCGACCAGAATAACATAAGTTAGCATAAATTCAACTTCACACACAATTCTAGCAACAAGTGGCTGCTATCGCTACATGCTACGAAGCTAGTAAGTTAGCTAGCGGTTTGCTGTCGGCTTAACGTTGTTGTTGGAACATTACAGCCGCTGGTTTAATGTAAGTTATAAACAACCAGCACCAAACGTTTTATTAACTTACCACCATGTCTTTGTGCTTTGTTGTGTCTTCCTGCTACCTTGTGCCCACATTCCTTCCCTTCCTTTGATCAAGCATGAGGTTTTTTAACCCTTCGCCATGAATCCACCTCCTGACTATCCCAGGTGTGTGTTTACCTGCCCGCTGCAGGTGCGAAAGGTGTGCGTGTGAGGAAGAGCCGAGGAGGAGGAGGAGACAGGATTTGACAAAGTCATATGATATAGTATAATTTTCATCTGGTCTTTGTTCGTGAACTAAGATGTCCATAGACTTTAGTCCAGTTTTTATTTAGTGAACTACATTTTCGTCTCTTTATTCGTCCACGAACATGCACTCTGATTTAGTCCCAGTTCTTGTTTATTAACAGAGTTTTACTCTCGTCTAGTCTAGTTTTCGTCCGGTGAGAAATGTGCATTGAAGCAAATATCTGCGTTTATTTTTCGTTAACAAAATGAACACAACTCGACTACCAGCCATTCTCTGTAGTGGAGGACCAAGGATTTCAGCGGTTGATAGAGCATCATCCTTTCAAGCCGGCGCTACTTTTCTGGTCCCTTCCTGCTCTGCATGAAGTGGTGGCCACCCATACAAATATATATATTGAGTTTGGACATCAGTCATATGAGTATGTTAAGCCTAACAGCACAGGATGGAAGAGTGGTGTTAGAAGCCTGGGCTGCATGGTTGATACTCTGCAGCTAGCAGTGCATGATGGAGTTTTAAGCCAGCGAAGCATCTCTGACTGTATGGCTACTGGAAGGAAAAAGTATACATCTCCTCCCCAAATGTAGAAGTTTACACATTTAAAGCATTTGAGCAGCAGACAAAGAAAATCCCTCCACAGATAAACCCAGAGCGAACAACACATGGCTCAATGATGAAAGATCGAGCGGAGATCTAGAGCAACATTTTCCCAGAGTCTAACAATTAGAGAACATTGCCACACACAATGATAAGAAGTCCCCACGTCCATATTACACTTTACACAGAGAGGCGAAATCTGGGGGTAAATTTTATTTAAAAATTCTGGAGTATGCTGCAGCCTATGTAATATTCTGTAATGACTTTCCCAGAGTCTGTTACAAGAAAACCACTTCTTAGCAGATGTAAAAGTTCTTGACCAGATTTCCGTACTAAGCTCAACTTCAAGGTCAGCCTCCCACCGACCCCTGGCCAGAGTTTAAAGACAGTAATTTCCCATAAAAAAGAAATCTTTTTCCCATAACCATCTCTTCATTAAATAGAATGAGAAGACTTTCAGTAGGACTCAGGATGGGTTGTCCCACTGAGAATTTAAGGGAGTTTACTAAATGTCTTATATGTAAGAACCCAAACAATTATTATTTGGTAAGGTATACTTAATTTGGATCTGATTATAAGACATGAGGCTACCCTTTTCAAACACATCACAAATAAATCTTGTACTTGTGGAATACCAATCTTCAAAAATACTAATACCAATACCACAGGGGAAAACTCCATTCCTAATTAAGGAAGCGTGCTAAGGAAGCCTCTTCTTCCTAAATGGGTGGGAATACTGTGCCAAGTTTTTAGTGTGGACATCAAAATAAAATTATTTCTAACACCCAGAGGAAGATCGGCTAACTCAATCGATAAAAAACTCAGAAGTAATAAAGGATTACAGCACCAAGAGTCTATAGTGTTTTTGTGATCCTGAGCGGCAACATTAACATAGGATATAATATTCTGGGTAATACATTAATTTTAATTAACTTATTCTACCCATCCCAGACAAAGGAAGTTCAGATCACTTATCAAGCTCATTCCTAATTGAGACTATAGTCGTTTTAAAATTCAACTTGTATTGCTCTGTTTTATCCGCAGACACTCTGATACCCAGGTAAGTGAAACCTGCAGCTGACCACTTGAATGGGAAGTTATCTTGAGCATCTCATCTCCCCCATCGCCAAGCGGCAAAGCTTCGGATTTATCAAAATTTATTTTATATCCCAAAAAGAAGCCAAACTGATTAATAATTGATATCAGTTTGGGAATAGATATAATTGGCTCCGTGATAAATAGTAAAACGTCATCCGCGTAAAGACAGATTTTATGTTCAATATCCAATAAGATTATCCCACGAATGCCAGGGTCAGTTCTTATAGCTTCTGCCAATGGTTCTAAGGCCAGTGCAAACAATAGGGGGGAAAGGGGGCACCCCTGGCGCATCCCTCTACCCAGAGGAAAAACCTCTGACACCGAACCATTTACCAATACCCTAGTAGCTGGAGCCCTATACAGTAGTTTGATCCAATTAATAAATTCAGATCCCATACCAAACCTACCCAGAACTTCAAACAGATTTCCACCAGGTTGAACGCTTTTTCAGCATCCAATGAGATTATAAGAGCCCTTACAATTAGTATTTTGAGAAAACTGAATTACATTTATAAGTCGACGAACATTAGAGTGGGAGTTTCTGCCCTTAACAAAGCCTGGCTGATCCAGCTTCACCAAGTCTGGAAGAACCTCCTCCAACCGCCAAGCCAAAATCTTTTGAAAGAATCTTACAATCCACCCCCAGTAAACTTATGGATCTATAGGATGTGCATAAATCTATTGGTTTATCTTTCTTCAATATCAAAGATATATGAGCAAGGTTCAAGGTGGGCGGTAATATTCCTTTCTCAAAAGATTCCACATACATGTTCAGTAAGGGGCTTGCAACCTGTTTAGCCATCTTCTTATAAAACTCCGGCCCGGACCCATCGGGTCCTGGAGCCTTTCCACTCTGTAGTGATTTAATTGCATCCATAACTTCCTGTGTGCTGATCGGTCTGCACATATGTAACCGAGGCCCCTCTGGCAATGTGGGAAGATTAATATTGTCAAAAAATGATTTCCTAACGTCCACAGAACCTTGACACTCTGAGGAATATAGTTCAAAGAAGAACTCCTTTAATACTTTCCTACTGAATGTAGTCTCAAAATGTGAATTACCTTTCTTAATTTTTAAAGAGGGTATAGCATAAAAACCGTCCCTCCCCTTTACCAGCCGGTTGTTGGTTACCAGATTCAAATAACCTATGTTTCGCATAAAATATTGCAGTTTCAGCTTTCTGGGTCAGTAGCTGATCTAATGCGGCTTTGGCTGCATCCAGTTTTTTAAGCACAGAAACAGATGATGGTCGGCTTCTCTTTCGGGCGGATCGCAACCAAGAGTCAGGGAAAACCCGCGGGGCAGATTATGCGTCTACCTGAATAAAGGTTGGTGCACAAACTGTATTCTGGTAAACAGCCACTGCTCCGAGGCGATGGAGCATATGGCTGTTAAATGCTGGCCACACTATCTGCCTCGAGAGTTTATAGCGGTGTTTGTTATGGCTGTTTACATCCCACCGGGTGCTAAGGCTAATGAAGCGTTAGAGGAACTTCATGACATCAGCTCGCTCCAACATAAACACCCAGAGGAGTTTTACGTGGTTGTGGGGGACTTTAACCATGTAAACCTGACGGACACTTTGCCTAAGTTTTACCTGCAGATCACCAAACCGACATGGGAGAATAACACGCTGGATCGTGTGCATACAACAAACGGGACGCATACAGAGCCGTCCCCCACGCCCACCTGGGCTTCTCAGACCACATTTCCATCATGTTGGTCCCTGCCTACCATCCTCCACTCAAACGTCACACATCAATACAGAGGACCATCACGGTGTGGTCCAGTGATGCTGTCCCCACATTGCAGGACTGCTTCCAGCGAATGAGCTGGCAGATCTTCAGGTAAGCAGCTGTCTGTGAAGGAGAGGTGGACCTGGAGGACTACACATCGGCTGTCCTCGGGTACATCAGTGAGTGCACAGAGGACGTCACCAGCACCAGGAGAATAACAGAACACTGGCTGAATGGGGAGGTCTGGTTTCTGCTGATAGCCAGGGATGCAGCATTCAGGTCTGGTAACAGACCAGCACTCAAAGCGGCCAGAAGACAGCTGATTGAGGGAGTTAGGAGAGCCAAGGCCGCATACATCCGGAGGATCCAGGAACACTTTATGTCCAATGATCCCAGGAGTATGTGGAGGGCATAAAGTGTATCACAGATTACAGCACCAGAGATGCACAGTGCCCCAGGAACTCCTCTCTACCTGACGCTCTCAACAACTTCTATGCCAGCTTTGATGATCCAAACACCCCCACCAGCACCAGATTCATCCCTCCACCAGGAGAGGAGCCCCGATAACATCCCCGGACGGGTTCTGAAGGGCTGTGTGGACCAGCTCACTGAGGTGCTGACTAGGGCTGCAATGATTAGTCGACGTTGTCGACAATAGTCGACAATAAAAATAGTCGACTATTGTAGGCAAAAAAAAAAAAAAAAACTACAGAGTGAGACATCGTCTTCTAATCCTATCTCTGCTGAGAGTTGCACAATGCACATGCGCAAAGATAGGGGAAAAAAATACAGAGTGAGACATCGTCTTCTTTTTTTATCTCTGCTGAGAGTTGCACATGCGCCATAAAGTCCGCCAGGGGAAAATATGGTGCCGGACCAGGGAGGAAAACAGCGGAGATCGTTAAAAGTCTGGGATAACTTTACGTTAAAATTAAAAAATAAATTAAATACACGTGAGATTTGTAAAGCGGACCTTGTGTACCACAGAAGTAGAAGTAGTTTAAAGAGGAGGCACGTCGGACTTAACAACCTCATGCAAGATTTCAAAGCTGAAAGTGAAATAAGATCCATTTATAATAATCATGAGATACATAATCCGATTGGTCGACTAGTCGTTTTAATAGTTGGTGACTAATCGACCATCAGAATAGTCATTAGTTGCAGCCCTAGTGCTGACGGACATATTTAATATCTCTCTCCTACAGGCGGTGGTCCTGACCTGTTTAAAGACCGCCACAATCATTCCCATCCCTAAATCATCCACAGTGACAGGCCTGAATGACTACCGGCCGGTGGCTCTCACCCCGATAGTCATGAAGTGCTTCGAGAGAGTGGTCTTGGCCCACATCAAGGGTTGCATCGGCATCACTGTGGACCCGCACCAGTATGCATACAGGAGAAACAGATCCACATAGGATGCCATTTCTTCTGGGGTCCACACAGCTTCACCCACTTAGAGAATAAAGACTCTCCGCCTCCACTCGGCGCTTAATACAATCATACTGCAGACCCTGGTACAGGAACTGACAACACTCATCCTGTGTAACTGGGTCCTGGACTTTCTAACAGACAGACCACAATCTGTGAAGATCCATGACGTCTCCTCCTCCTCCATCACCCTCAGCACCGGCTCCCCCCAGGACTGTGTGCTGAGCCCCCTCCTGTTCACCCTGCTCACATACGACTGCTCAGCGGTTCACCCGAGCCGTCTGATCGTGAAGTTAGTGGATGACACAGTTGTGGTGGGACGGATTGTCAGTAATGATGAGTCCGCCTACATGCAGGAGGTGGAACAAAACAACCTTAGCATCAGCATGAAGAAGACCAAGGACATGATTGTGGACTTCAGAAGGAGGCACCGTGGAAGAGGGAAGGCAGGAGGCTGTGCAGTAGTAAGAGCATGACCACCAGGCTGTGGAGCAGCTTCTTTCCAGAAGCTGTGAGATTGATGAATTCAGGAGGACCCCTGTAGCCCGCCTGCTACTCCCTTCCTCTTTCCTTCCATCCCTCCCTTCTCCCCTCGTCCCTTTCCGATGGACACCCACAGAAACACACATCATCATAACTATATTGATATTCGACTGGGAATAGCGCATGCTTATTTTATCCTGTTTTTATTTGTGTTATTTTGTTTTCAATGGTGTATTAGTCTATTTTTATATTTTTTTACTTTTATGTGTATTATCTGGGGGCCTGTATTGGGATCGGGGTAACTAATTTCATCCCACCCATGTCTACCTTGTGTGGAATGACAATAAAGAATCCTTGAAGAGCGTTTAAACTCAGCCTCCAGTTCTGCAATATCTCGTTTAAGTTCCACTGTGTAGCCAAATTACTTTACTTTACTTTACTTCTTTTTCGCTGATTTGAAGGAGATAATACAGCCCCTAAAAACGCCTTGCCCGTTTCCCATAAAATCAGTCCCTGGTAAATCATTAGTGGAAAGAAAAAACTTCCACTGGTCTTCCAAATACCTCAAAAATACCGGATCACCGAGAAGAGTTGGATTTAAACGCCAGTGTCTAGAAAAAGGATCAGTAAGGTGGAAAAATGCCAGTAGTACCCATGAGTGGTCTGAAAGGGCACACGTATTAACCAAACAACTCGAATTCTGCCAATGACAGATCTGGAAACAAATATAAATCAGTTCTAGAGAAAGAAAAATGGGGGCGAGAAAAACAAGTTAAATCTCCTTACCTCCTCTGCCCCAACCATCTTGGAAGGTGGCTGAGATTGTGGTGGATTATAATCGTTGTGAAGGGCCAGACCACCGACTAATACATGATTCGTGCACACGGAGGCACACGGAGGCAATCCTCACCCTTAACCTAGAATAAAATGTACCTTCACAAGTGTTTGGTGCATAAACTTCCTAATAGTATTCTTTCACCATGTAATAAGCCCATTACCAAAGTGAATCGTACATCTACGTCCTTCATCATTTCGTCCAGAGCGAATGGTGAATTTTGATGATTCACCTCTGCTTTTAGAGTTAAAAGAGGTCCCACCCAGTCTCGTTTAAGTTTTAAATGTTGAGTCTGTTAGGGGAGTTTCTTACAGTAGTGCAATCTGCACCTCGTCTTCTTTGAACAAAGGATGATATTTTACGCCTCTTAATGACATTAAATGTTAGAATATTTGTACATTAGACTTCCTGTTGATCACCGTGGTAACATTAGATAAACAACAGGAGATAAACTGTCACGATAAACAAAATAAATTAACGTCTTTACCAATTTCAACCTATCGTCTAGATCAAAAATAAAACCATCCCTAACTGGTAACAACAAAACCCTTACACACATAACAAACCACAAAAACCCACATATAACACACATATAACAAACCACAAAAAACCCACATATAACACACATATAACCCACATATAACACACATATAACCCACATATAACCCACATATAACACACATATAACCCACATATAACACACATATAACACACATATAACAAACCACAAAAAACCCACATATAACCCACATATAACACACATATAACCCACATATAACCCACATATAACACACATATAACCCACATATAACACACATATAACACACATATAACCCACATATAACACACATATAACACACATATAACACACATATAACCCACATATAACACACATATAACCCACATATAACACACATATAACCCACATATAACACACATATAACACACATATAACCCACATATAACACACATATAACACACATATAACACACATATAACACACATATAACCCACATATAACACACATATAACACACATATAACACACATATAACCCACATATAACACACATATAACCCACATATAACACACATATAACACACATATAACACACATATAACACACATATAACACACATATAACACACATATAACCCACATATAACCCACATATAACACACATATAACACACATATAACACACATATAACACACATATAACCCACATATAACCCACATATAACACACATATAACACACATATAACACACATATAACACACATATAACACACATATAACACACAGCCACCCAGCGGCTGGTATTACAAGACCAGGAGCAGCCATAAGACGCTTGCTCGTCGGGAAGAGAGGGAAAAATAGAAGAAAAAAGAACTCATGCCGAGGATGTATAATCCAACTACTGTTCTTCATAAACAATGAAATATGCACTGTGTTCTACAGAGAGCCACATGTTACTGCTCCATGTTACTCCACCAAACCTCAGTTTAGAGAATCGCATCGTAAGAAGGATACCCTTATTAAACCCCGCCCTTTCTCACGTTCCACGTAGGAAAACTCCTGGTGGATGAAAACTGCCGTCTGTGAAGCAAAGGTCTGGATTGGCCCCTGCTGCAGTCATGATCCCTTGTTCATCCCTGGAGTTATGGAGCTTGATAGTCTCTGGCCTGGTTGCCCCGTGTAGATGATCAGGTTTAATACGGGCTTCCCCCGTGGTTCTGTTCCCCAGGCCAAGCACAGCAGGCAGCCAGGATTCAAGCTCTGAGTAGGAAAAAAACAGGCAGCTTCGTGTCCGAATCGCCAAGAGAATGAGTCACTATGTAGTGAAGGAGGGGGAGTAGGAGGACGTTCGGACTCAACCATGTCATCCAAACTTCATCCTCCACGTTCGATAGCCTTTGTTCTGCCTCCGTGACACGTGTGGAAAGGCCTTCTAGTGAGGACGAGGTTTTCTCCAGCGTCTGAGAGTTCAGACAGTTTTTGATCCATTATCTTATTTTGTTGGTCACTTCACGAATGAGAGTGGAGGTATCCACCTGAGTGGTGGCTGAGCACCTGGTGCTGTTAGCATATCAATTTGGCTAACGTCAGAGGTCCCGGCGGCCGTCATCTGTCTTGTTTGTATTTTCATCTGTTTCCACATCATTTAATATTCCAGGAAAAGCGTATCTGATGCCGTTATACGTTACTAAAACATTCCCTTATTCAATCCACCAAATATATAGGCAGTAGTGTGCATTACTCTGTAAAAACATACTAGTGGAGAGACGTCCTCTAGCCAGCCATCTTCACCCAACCAAAGATGGTTATTTTGACACAGGCAGGAAGCAAGCAGCTGTAACTACGCTCCAGAAGGACGTGGACAGGGACAGAGCTGCAGAGACACCGTTCACAGAAGAACCGCCAGAGCAGAACAGGCGGCGAGGACGGACAGTCGCTGCTTGACATGCGTGATGAAACCCGATCATGCAGCAGCAGGCGGGCCGGACAAACCTCACAAGCCTGCAGGTGTAGTCTCATCAGACCCGGTCTTTATGTAATAACCAAGGATGGTTTCCTTTGGGAAATGACTTTTAACTATTTTATTGATGTAAATTCTATGGTTAGTAAAATAATGCTTATTAATGAAGTAAGGCTTCACTGCCCTCTTAAGGTTGACCTTTAACGTTGGTCATCTGCTCAGGTCAAAGTCCAACAAGGTGAAGGACTGGCCAGTAATGTCCAGATCGCTGGTCATTTACGTGATACTAGTGATATATCTGTGTACTTTGCTATCCGAGCCTCCCATCCCAGAAACGCGAGCCCACTGCAGTTGGAAAAGCAGCGTCTCGGTTTCCTGCCCCGGCCAAAGCGGCGTCTCGGTTTCCTGCCCCGGCCAAAGCGGCGTCTCGGTTTCCTGCCCCGGCCAAAGCGGCGTCTCGGTTTCCTGACCCGGCCAAAGCGGCGTCTCGGTTTCCTGCCCCGGCCAAAGCGGCGTCTCGGTTTCCTGACCCGGCCAAAGCGGCGTCTCGGTTTCCTGCCCCGGCCAAAGCGGCGTCTCGGCGTCTCGGTTTCCTGCCCCGGCCAAAGCGGCGTCTCGGCGTCTCGGTTTCCTGACCCGGCCAAAGCGGCGTCTCGGTTTCCTGCCCCGGCCAAAGAGGCGTCTCGGTTTCCTGACCCGGCCAAAGCGGCGTCTCGGTTTCCTGCCCCGGCCAAAGCGGCTTAGCTTTCGGCTGCATGGACAGTGGCCAGCGAGCGTCGGGGCGATGAAAAGAGAAACAGGCCCAGTGTGAGGAAGCAGAAATGCTTCTCTTTGTTAAAAACCTGCCTTTACTGAGGACGTAGTCCTACACTATAAAATAAGGTTTCAGGTGGAAACACCACTGTTTTTACACTGTGGCTGCTTTAGTTTAGGAAACATACTCTGTCTTTGTAATGTTATGTTGATTTAACGGTTTCATAGATGGGACTGACTTGCACTGATTTAAACTTACACAGTTGTTATGTTTGCGTAGTGGAAGCATCGTTTTAGTGTCGGGACGTTTATCTGCTAGTTACACTGCAGGCTGGAAAACGAGCACCGACAAGTTTAATATTTCACATTTAGCCTGTTTCACAGATTTGAGTTTAAATGGGAGACGACTTAAATTTAACGGGTTATGTAATAAATGTTTGATAAGTTAGCTTTGTCAAGATATTTTTTATTTATTATCCTTATTATGGTCCTCTCTTTATCTCTCTCTCTCTCTGTCTTGTCTCTCTCTCTCTCTCTCTGTCCAGTCTCTTTATCTCTCTCTCTCTCTGTCTAGTCTCTTTATCTCTCTCTCTCTCTCTCTGTCTTGTCTCTCTCTCTCTCTCTCTGTCCAGTCTCTTTATCTCTCTCTCTCTCTGTCTAGTCTCTTTATCTCTCTCTCTCTCTGTCTACTCTCTTTATCTCTCTCTCTCTCTCTGTCTGGTCTCTCTCTCTCTCTCTCTCTGTCTGTCTACTCTCTTTATCTCTCTCTCTCTCTCTGTCTGGTCTCTCTCTCTCTGTCTAGTCTCTTTATCTCTCTGTCTGGTCTCTCTCTCTCTCTCTCTCTCTCTGTCTACTCTCTTTATCTCTCTCTCTCTCTCTCTGTCTGGTCTCTCTCTCTCTCTCTGTCTGTCTAGTCTCTTTATCTCTCTGTGTGTCTGGTCTCTCCATCTCTCTGTCTCTCTGTCTACTCTCTTTATCTCTCTCTCTCTCTCTGTCTGGTCTCTCTCTCTCTCTCTGTCTGTCTAGTCTCTTTATCTCTCTGTGTGTCTGGTCTCTCCATCTCTCTGTCTAGTCTCTTTATCTCTCTCTCTCTCTCTCTGTCTGTCTAGTCTCTTTATCTCTCTCTCTCTCTCTCTGTCTGGTCTCTCTCTCTCTCTCTGTCTGTCTAGTCTCTTTATCTCTCTGTGTGTCTGGTCTCTTTATCTCTCTCTCTCTGTCTGTCTAGTCTCTTTATCTCTCTCTCTCTCTCTCTGTCTAGTCTCTTTATCTCTCTCTCTCTCTCTCTGTCTAGTCTCTTTATCTCTCTCTCTCTCTGTCTGTCTGTCTAGTCTCTTTATCTCTCTCTCTCTGTCTGTCTAGTCTCTTTATCTCTCTCTCTCTGTCTAGTCTCTTTATCTCTCTCTCTCTCTCTGTCTGTCTAGTCTCTTTATCTCTCTCTCTCTCTCTCTGTCTGTCTAGTCTCTTTATCTCTCTCTCTCTCTCTCTGTCTGTCTAGTCTCTTTATCTCTCTCTCTCTCTCTCTCTGTCTAGTCTCTTTATCTCTCTCTCTCTCTCTCTGTCTATCTAGTCTCTTTATCTCTCTCTCTCTCTGTCTAGTCTCTTTATCTCTCTCTCTCTCTCTGTCTGTCTAGTCTCTTTATCTCTCTCTCTCTCTCTCTGTCTGTCTAGTCTCTTTATCTCTCTCTCTCTCTCTATCTGTCTCTTTTCTATCTAGTGTCTGTTGCTTACCTGTAACCATTTTTCCTGACGATGGCAGTGACCGCATTCTCTGCTTGGCTGGCTCCTCTGTCGTCTCTTCTTCTGTGGTTAAAGCTATGCAGAGTAATCAGTGCCATTTCTTCTTCAGGTCCTCCTCTGAAGGAGACCACCATACGCCCTACAAACCTCCCATCTTCCTCTTCCTCTTTTTCCTTTTGTCCATTTTCTGAAAACTCTTTGTGGTTTTTCCTCCTCCTCTTCCTCCTGCTCACCTCCTCCTGCAGTCTGCTCCTCTTCCTCTGTTTCAGTTGGCTAAAACTGGAGGAAGACGGCAGCCCCTCACTTTCTGACAAAGATGAAGAGGAGAAGGTGCCGACAGGTGGAAGGGGGTCGGGTGTTACGGAGGATGAGGAGCTGGAGATGAAGGCTGGTGAACCTGAAGTAAAAGAAACAGGTCATAGGTCCTATGGGTTAGCGTCACTATGACGTCAGGGCCACTAAAACATCCGTGTTCCTTGCGCCGCAATGACACAGTGCGGCTATGATGTAGCAGTGCCATTACATAGCGCTGCTACATCATAGTGCTGCGACATCATAGCGCTGCGACATCATGGCACTGCGACATCATAGCGCTGCGACATCATGGCACTGCGACATCATGGCACTGCGACATCATGGCGCTGCTACATCATAGCGTCACTGATTGTGTGCCACTATGTCAGTGTTTACCACAGCAAAGCAAACTGGAATCGTTGGTGGAAACAGCTGATTTGATTGGACCGAGTTCCGTCTCTACAGGTGGAGACGTACACTCACCAAGACAACATGCTCCGCCTTCTCCTTCTCTCTGGACAACCTTTTTCTTGTTTCTTCTCTTCCTCCAGCTGCTTCTCTCCAAAGAGTCCAGACGACGACCGAAGGAGGCCAGAGCTCCTCGCAGGAGGCGTCGCACCTCCAACCGGTGAGCCAGGAGGAGGCGAGGAAGGAGGGAGGCACATGAACAGCAGGGGGGAGCAGGAGGAAGAGGAGGAACGGAAGGCAGAACAGAAGTAGGATGAGGAAGAGCAGGAGCAGGAGCAGGAGGAGGAGGAGAAAAGAAAGATGGAGGGAAACCTGTGGTAGAAAACCACGAGTCATTACTCTGTTTACATCAGATAAACAAACAAAAACAACCAAACAAACACCTCCATGGTGATCCTCATCAGCCAACTGGCGAACAGGAGGCGGAGCCACAGCCATCAGACCACCCCCTCTTTCTGCTTTCTCTGTCAGTGTTGATGGTCGAGTGAGCATCATGAAAACCACTGAAAAAACAGAGAGAGAAACAGAGAGAGACTATCAACCATCAGCTGCAGCAACAACAGCAAGCCAGAAGGTTCTGAAGACTAGCCGAGGCCAGAAGACGGGGGACTAGCCGAGGCCAGAAGACGGGGGACTAGCCGAGGCCAGAAGACGGGGGACTAGCCGAGGCCAGAAGACGGGGGACTAGCCGAGGCCAGAAGGTTCTGAAGACTAGCCGAGGCCAGAAGACGGGGGACTAGCCGAGGCCAGAAGACGGGGGACTAGCCGAGGCCAGAAGGTTCTGAAGACTAGCCGAGGCCAGAAGTAGTTATAGAAGTTATTAATCTCTAGGTATTAGTCACCAGTTAATAGTCTAGTTATTAGTCTCTAGTTATTAGTCACTAGTTATTAGTCACTATGGGGCGGCATGGCTCAGTGGGTAGAGTGGTCGTCCTGCAACCCAAGGGTTGCCAGTTCGAGCCCGGCCCGGAGAGCTCATGTCGAGGTGTCCCTGAGCAAGACACCGAACCCCTAATTGCCCCTGATGGGTCATGGTGAGCGCCTTGCATGGTAGCTTCCGCCATCAGTGTGTGTGAATGGGTGAATGTGACGTACATGTAAAGCGCTTTGGATAAAAGCGCTATATAAGTACAGACCATTTACCATTTACCATTCACTAGGTATTAGTCACTAGTTATTAGTCTCTAGTTACTACTCTAAATATTAGTCACTAGTTATTAGTCTATAGGTGTTAGTCACTAGTTACTAGTCTCTATTAGTCTCTAGTCATCAGTCTGTAGGTATAAGTCTCTAGTTATTAGTCTCTAGTCATTAGTCACTAGTTACTAGTCTCTAGTTATTGTCTCTAGTCACTAGATACTAGTCTCTAGTCATTAGTCTCTAGTCATTAGTCACTAGTTACTAGTCTCTAGTCATTAGTTATTAGTCTCTAGTTACCACTCTAAATATTAGTCACTAGTTATTGGTCTATAGGTGTTTGTCACTAGTTACTAGTCTCTATTAGTCTCTAGTCATTAGTCTGTAGGTATTAGTCACTAGTTCCTAGTCTAGTTATTACTCTCTAGGTATTAGTCACTAGTTATTGTTCTCTAGTTACTACTCTAAATATTAGTCACTAGTTATTAGTCTATAGGTGTTTGTCACTAGTTACTCATCTCTATTAGTCTCTAGTCTGGGGGGTCAATGACGGAAATTGGTCGAAGCTAGCTTGTGTTAGCAGCTTTGCTGTTTGTGGAGTGTTAAACCGGGACAATCCGGGACATTTAAAGCTTCTAATTACCTTTCTCGCGCCCCGTGGGTCTTCTGGTGTCCGTTAAGTCCCGGGACTCATTTCTGGCGGATTCCTGGAGGCAGAATGCCGTATTAGGCCTGATTTTCCACAGGAACGGGACCTTCTGCTGTGGCTGAAGACCGGTGTGAAGCTAACGGAAGTTACGCAAATAACTTCCGCTCTGATTTTCAATATAAAAGAGCGTGAACGGAAATAAAAGTAAAGTTCGACTGTTTCCAATTAAACAAATGAAAGAATAAAAACACATGCATGTAAAACTAAGGAGGCGGCCTCCAGAACTCTGTTTTCATCTCTATTCCTGCTGAAGTTGCTCTGGGAGCTTCATACTGATTAAACCTGATTTGGTTCTGGATCAAACTCTAACATTTTTTCACACTTTGGATTAAAACATGAGAAATGACAGAAGGTTCATTTTAAAATGAAATTATAAACTGACCATATATTAAAACCACAGAATTCCGTCTCTTCATCACGACAGCTTTGGCACACCTGCCTGAAATCGCCTCAGTGTGGAAGGTTTGATGAGCGCCAAATGTGCGTTCTGAGCGCGTTCTCGACCATTCTGAGCGCGCTCTGAGCGCGCGCTCAGAACGCCTTAACCTAGAAAACGTCTTAATTCATGGTGAAGCTTTACTGAATCGCTCCCATTGGCTGAGGACTCTGGGTGAAGCCATTTCATTGAAAATTGTGGGGTTGCAGCTGTAACACCATCATCTGCTGGCAGTGTCATCAGTTCATTATTATTAAATATTATTATTATTATTAGGGTCCGAGCCATACGAAGTATGGCGGGGCCCTATTGTAGTTGAAATGTTTATTATTCTTCTAAGCGCCAAAAAGCCCCATTTGACCCCCTAAACACCCATGAAAAGTTGTGAAACTTGGCACACACATCAAGCCCCCGGCAAATTTTGATATTCTAAGGTCCGCATACACTTCAATGCAAAATTGGCTCAACAGCGCCACCTAGACTCCGCAAAAATACCCCATTATATGGGGTCCCGGAACGTCTACTTCGACGTAGGAACACGAAACTCGGCACACACGTGTAACACCCCGACTCGAGCAAAAAAGTCAATCTAACACCTGTTGCCATGCCAACGGTACGCCCGCCATCTTGGCATGTTCGGCCATTTTTTTCCCATTTTTTCCACTTTACACACATCGTATTTGAACGAACTAGTCTGAGGGGATTCGTGCGACTGACTCCAAACTTGGTGGGAAGCTTCCTGACAAGTTGGGGACCAAACGCTCCTCAAATCTTTCTAATAGCAGAAAGCGTGTTACCGTGGCAACCAACGGAAAAACGCCTTCTCGCCATGAAACATGGTTTGCTCATATCTCCACAGAAATACGTGGGATCTGCACCAAAGTTCACAGGATTCATACCTGTCACATCCCAAGTCCAGCAAAGAAGTCAATTGAACACCTGTTGCCATGGCAACGGGGTGCCCGCCATCTTGGATTTCTCTGACATTTGAACGAACTAGTCTGAAGGGATTCGTGCGACTGACTTCAAACTTGGTGGGAAGCTTCCTGACAAGTTGGGGACCAACCGCTCCTCAAATCTTTCTAATAGGAAAAAGCGTGTAACCGTGGCAACCGACGGAAAAATGCCCTCGCCATGAAACACGGTTTGCTTATATGTCCATAGGAATACGTGGGATCTGCACCAAACTTGACAGGATTCATACTTGTGACACCCCAACTCCAGCATTGATGTCAATAGAACACCTGTTGCCATGGCAACGGACTGCCCGCCATCTTGGATTTCACTGCCATTTTAACGAACTACTCTAAGGGGATTCGTACGACTGACTCCAAACTTGGTGGGAAGCTTCCTGACAAGTTGGAGACCAAACGCTCCTCAAATCTTTCTAATAGGAGAAAGCGTGTTACCGTGGCAACCGACAGAAAACGCCTTCTCGCCATGAAACACGGTTTGCTTATATCTCCACAGGAATGAATGGGAACTGCACCAAACTTGACAGTATTCACACACGTTGGGTCCTTAACGCGTTACACCACCTGTTGTCATGGTGACATCGGGTGGCGGGGTCCAGGCAGCTCGGACCCGATGGATGCCGCTTGCGGCTTTAATTATTATTAGGGTCCGAGCCATACGAAGTATGGAAGGACCCTATTGTTTTCCAAATGTTTATTATTCTCCTCCTTCTAAGCATTTCGAGCCCAAATTTGACCCCCTAAACACCCATGAAAAGTTGTGAAACTTGGCACACATGTCAAGTCCCGCGTAACTCGGATATTATAAGGTCTGCATACACTTCAATGCAAAATTGGCTCAACAGCGCCACCTAGACACCCCAAAATTCCCCAAATGAATGGGGTCCCAAAAGTCTACTTCGACGTAGGAAGACGAAACTCGCCACACACGTGTAACACCACGAGTTGACCAAAAAACTCAATTGAACACCTGTTGCCATGGCAACAGGGTGACCGCCATCTTGGCGTGTTCGGCCATTTTTTTACACTTTACACACATCGTATTTGAACGAACTAGTCTGAGGGGATTCATGCGACCGACTCCAAACTTGGTGGGAAGCTTCCTGACAAGTTAGGGACCAAACGCTCCTCAAATCTTTCTAATAGCAGAAAGCGTGTTACCGTGGCAACCGACGCAAAATTACCTTCTCGCCATGAAACACGGTTTGCTCATATCTCCACAGAAATAGATGGGATCTGCACCAAAGTTCACAGTATTCATACGTGTCACACCCCAAGTCCAGCAAAGAAGTCAATCGAACATCTGTTGCCATGGCAACAGGGAGGCCGCCATCTTGGATTTCATTTCCATTTGAACGAACTAGTCTGAGGGGATTCGTGCGACTGACTCCAAACTTGGTGGGGACCTTCCTGACAAGTTGGGGACCAAACGCTCCTCAAATCTCTCTAATAGGAAAAAGTGTGTTACCGTGGCAACCGACGGAAAACGCCTTCTCGCCATGAAACACGGTTTGCTCATATCTCCACAGAAATACATGGGAACTGCACCAAACTTGACAGGATTCATACACGTTGGGTCCTTAACGCATTACAACACCTGTTGTCATAGCGACATCGGGTGGCGGGGTCCAGGCAGCTCGGACCTGATGGATGCCGCTTGCGGCTTTAATTATTATTATTATTATTATTAATGTTATTATTATTATTATTAATGTTATTATTATTATTATTATTATTAATATTATTATTATTATTATTGTTGTTGTTGTTATTGAATTTTATTTTAAAAAATTTTAAAATTAAAATTAAAATTTTAAAAAAATTTTTATTGTTATGGAAATCAGGGCTAATAGTTAAACCACAAAGTGTGTGTGTCTCTGAGGAGAGCTGCGTACGTTTCCTCTCATAGAGTTTTAAAGTGTAAATAAATCTTCAGACGTTCTTTCCTCATTGGAAGCAAACGTTTCCTCAGACAGATCAGATTATTTTACTTTATGGATCTTTTTCATTCGTAAATTCAGCATTTCCTTCTAATTTAGTTTCTACTGTTACAAGTAGCCATTTTATTTCCTCGTGAGATTTCTCCTCCTACTTAAACTGTTAGAGCTTCATTTTGAGCATCACGGTGTTTCTCCGTCCGCTGCTTCACAGTGTCAGAAAATCTCCAGTCACACACACTCACACACCCACACACTATCTACTTTCTTTTCCTTTTTTTATTTTATACAGTGGACCTACTTATTTATGTTTTTTTTTCTTATATTTATTTACTTAATTATTATTTTTCTTGGCCTCTTTTATTCTTATGTTTTAAAACTGGGGAGTCCCAGGCTTCATCACCTACTAGGACATCTCCTGTTTTTTTTTTTTTTTTGGTTTGGAGTTCACACTCAGGCACAAAAATGACTAAAAAGCATTAAACCTCACCACAATGTGGTAATGGACCCTGTTTAGTCTCTCACTGGGTTTTAAGCCAGGTCTGGAGAATCTAAACGACAGAGGGTAATAAAGACGAGTCTCAAACGGTTTGCAGTCGTTCTACTCAGTGAAAAGTATCCGGTCATGGTTTACTACAAAGATTACACGTCTCATCTA
Organism: Melanotaenia boesemani; assembly: GCF_017639745.1. Taxonomy (NCBI): domain Eukaryota; kingdom Metazoa; phylum Chordata; class Actinopteri; order Atheriniformes; family Melanotaeniidae; genus Melanotaenia; species Melanotaenia boesemani. The sequence goes on from NC_055700.1 coordinate 426,066, forward strand.
AATATCACACAAGCGTTAGAGTTTTATGTAGAATTTTCCTTTACATGATAGAGGAAAGCCCTAGCAGGTTTGTTTTAGTGAGCTTGGAGGCATAACAGAACAAACTGAGGCAGAGGAGGTGGTGGTGTAGCAGGCCAGGCGGCAGCTTGTGGAGGGTCTTCCAGACTGGGAAACGGACTCTTCTGTAAAGTAGGCTGACAAGACGAAGATGTCAGGAGTCTGTACACACAAGGCCGGAACTGTGCCACTAGGGTAAGGCAACGACCTGGACTGCAGACTGGCTCCTACGTAGGCTGGCTGAGGGGCATCTCCCTCCACCACCACCACCACCACGCCCAGCACCATCTCTGAATCACAAGCATGACAAAATAGCAGTGTAGACATGTACAGGTGTTTTTAAATCTCTCTCATTAACATCTGAGCGATGGCAGACGTGTGAGGGCACTGACCTGTAACAGGTCGCTTTCCTCACTGAATCTTTCACAGCGAAGAGTTTCCATCGCTGTCCAAAACGGGTAAACGAAGCCTAAATTATGTTCAAGTCTTCAGATGCAGCGACGGGGCTACGAGGGCAGTCGAGTGTTAGAAGTGCAGCCGTGTTTACAGAGAACGTATTGATTCTCCATACGATGCTTCTCTGGGGTGAAAAGTACGTTCCAGGGATCTTGATTGATTGTAAAATTTCCAGTTGGTTGAGGGTTTTAATTTGTTTGCTAAAATCACAACTTAACACAAACTTCAAGCACCACAGTCATATGTTTGGAAAAAACCAAGGATCATGTCCACCAGCACACATGTGTGGCTCCATCACCGTATCCCTGAACCTCCATCACCGTATCTCTGTAGCTCCATCACCGTATCCCTGAACCTCCATCACCGTATCTCTGTAGCTCCATCACCGTATCCCTGAACCTCCATCGCCGTATCTCTGTAGCTCCGTCACCGTATCCCTGAACCTCCATCGCCGTATCTCTGTAGCTCCGTCACCGTATCCCTGAACCTCCATCGCCGTATCTCTGTAGCTCCGTCACCGTATCCCTGAACCTCCATCCCCGTATCTCTGTAGCTCCGTCACCGTATCCCTGAACCTCCATCGCCGTATCTCTGTAGCTCCGTCACCGTATCCCTGAACCTCCATCGCCGTATCTCTGTAGCTCCGTCACCGTATCCCTGAACCTCCATCCCCGTATCTCTGTAGCTCCGTCACCGTATCCCTGAACCTCCATCACCGTATCTCTGTAGCTCCATCACCGTATCCCTGAACCTCCATCACCGTATCTCTGTAGCTCCATCACCGTATCCCTGAACCTCCATCACCGTATCTCTGTAGCTCCGTCATCGTAACCCTGAACCTCCATCACCGTATCTCTGTAGCTCCATTACCATATCCCTGAACCTCCATCACCGTATCTCTGTAGCTCCGTCATCGTAACCCTGAACCTCCATCACCGTATCTCTGTAGCTCCGTCATCGTAACCCTGAACCTCCATCACCGTATCTCTGTAGCTCCGTCACCGTATCCCTGAACCTCCATCACCGTATCTCTGTAGCTCCGTCACCGTATCCCTGAACCTCCATCACCGTATCTCTGTAGCTCCGTCATCGTAACCCTGAACCTCCATCACCGTATCTCTGTAGCTCCGTCATCGTAACCCTGAACCTCCATCACCGTATCTCTGTAGCTCCGTCATCGTAACCCTGAACCTCCATCACGTATCTCTGTAGCTCCGTCATCGTAACCCTGAACCTCCATCACCGTATCTCTGTAGCTCCTTTATCGTAACCCTGAACCTCCATCACCGTATCTCTGTAGCTCCGTCATCGTAACCCTGAACCTCCATCACCGTATCTCTGTAGCTCCGTCATCGTAACCCTGAACCTCCATCACCGTATCTCTGTAGCTCCGTCATCGTAACCCTGAACCTCCATCACCGTATCCCTAAAGCTCCGTCATCGTAGAGCTGAAGTTCCATCAGCTTAGTCTTTACCCTCTGATGTTATGTGAAAAAAGATTTTATTGTTGTAATGAAGTAGGTATAACGTGTGTATGAAATACTACTTAGTGAGGTACGATAGCAACAATTGGCAAAAATGAAGAAGAAGAAGAACCATAGCAACTACCGGCAATAAAACATAGAAGAATAGTTAAAAAGAGATTAAAAGACAGTGGGTGTGTCCCAATCCGCGCACTTCTATACTTCAAACACTACATTTAAGTGCTTAGTGTGCTGACACAGAAACTTCAGTAAAAACACTGAAAGTACCCGGATGCTGCCCTAAACGATGGACACTACACACACTAAACGGACGCCATCTTGCTGACGTAGCGGAAGGGGAGGGACTTTCAGCCAGTTTTTCAGAGCTGGCAGCCACTGACTCAGCGGTACCGATGCAGGCGGAGGCTGTTTTCTACTGTTGTAAGTATGAAGTTATTTGATCATAATTCTAATATAAACTGCAGCATGCTTCTTCTCTCTTCTATCCCTGATGACAGTTATGGATCTGATCATTTGTTGGAGGCTGCAGTAGAGTTAGCAACGTAAATGTTAGCAGTTTTATAGCCGATTACGCAGATGTAGATGGGCTGTAAGTGTTAAAAATGATTAATGCTATAGGTTCCGTATGTTTATTCATGATTGTTGAACCTCCAGATTAAGCACTGCGGGGTCTCTGGCGTAAACGAAATGGTCCTTGATCTGAAAACTGATTAGGAAACACGGCTGGTTAGAGAACCGGCCCGTTTCCATGGTAACGCTGACTAAGCCGTAGCTGGTTGTACATCACTTTAGATAAGCGTCTGCAAAGTACCCATAAAGTACATAATAATGTTTGCTTTTATATAACCTGCCATTGTGTGTTCACCGTAGGTCACTGTGGCATCGAACCACCGAGCCAGCAGTGGCACTGAGGCATTTACCACCTGCGGGCTAGGACACTGCTGTGGAGAAGAGGAGGCGGCAAGAGAGAAATGTTTTAATAAAAATTTAAATAAAATGTTTTCTGCATCCCTGTTTTAGCGTCTTCATTACTGCATTTCATATTTTAAATGATGGTTTCTAGTAAAATCGGTTTCCTGTTGCAGACGTGAACGAATCAGTGTAAACACCAATAAAACACATGTATAATGTAAAATACTTTAATTCAGTGAAGATATCTTTGCTTATTTAAAAGCTGTTTTATTAGTGTTTTAAATTGCACTTTATACTAACAGGTATGGGGTAGACATGCAAAGACACATGAACGTGTGCTGATGGTTTCTATTGTTATCTACTTAGATAGATTAATACAGTGGAGGCCACGGTTCTTTGTTTCACTAATGAGGCCTTTTAAAAGGATTTAATAGCATAAAAGTATGATGACATGCAAACATGTATGTTAATGTGATTTTGGATTTTGGAAGGACTTAAAGAAAGTACATTAACGGAGCGGCGCTGCTATTAGGCAGCATGTAGGAGGTCATATACCTTAAAATAAATAAACATATGTTCTAATTCATGTTCAGCCCGATGAGGATCCTCCGATAGATGCCACAACGTTTACAGGTGGGTTAAATAAGGAGTAAACAAAGTAAAATCAAGTTTACAGGTGGGTTAAGTTAGGAGTAAGTTCACAACGTTAGTGCTCACTACCTTCACACTACCTACACACTACACGCTACACACTATCTTCACACTACCTACACACTACCTACACACTACCTACACACTACACACTACCTTCACACTACCTACACACTACACACTACCTACACACTACCTACACACTATGCACTACCTTTACACTACCTACACACTACACACTACCTTCACACTACCTACACACTACCTACACACTACACACTACCTTTACACTACCTACACACTACACACTACCTACACACTACACACTACCTTTACACTACCTACACACTACACACTACCTTTACACTACCTACACACTACACAGTACCTACACACTACCTTCACACTACCTACACACTACCTTCACACTACCGACACACTACACACTACCTTCACACTACCGACACACTACACACTACCTTTACACTACCTACACACTACACACTACCTACACACTACACACACACTAACACACTAACACACACTAACACACACTAACACACTAACAGATGTTAGCAGCTGCCAGCAGGAGTTAGCAGCTGTTAACAGATGTTAGCAGCTGCCAGCAGGAGTTAGCAGATGTTAGCAGCTGCCAGCAGGAGTTAGCAGCTGTTAACAGATGTTAGCAGCTGTCAGGAGTTAGCAGCTGTTAACAGATGTTAGCAGCTGTCAGGAGTTAGCAGCTGTTAACAGCTGTCAGCAGGGGTTAGCAGCGGTTAACAGATGTTAGCAGCTGCCAGCAGGACTTAGCAGCTGTTAACAGATTTTAGCAGCTGCCAGCAGGAGTTAACAGATGTTAACAGATGTTAGCAGCTGTCAGGAGTTAGCAGCTGTTAACAGCTGTCAGCAGGAGTTAGCAGCGGTTAACAGATGTTAGCAGCTGCCAGCAGGACTTAGCAGCTGGTAACAGATTTTAGCAGCTGCCAGCAGGAGTTAGCAGATGTTAACAGATGTTAGCAGCTGTCAGGAGTTAGCAGCTGTTAACAGCTGTCAGCAGGAGTTAGCAGTGGTTAACAGATGTTAGCAGCTGCCAGCAGGACTTAGCAGCTGTTAACAGATTTTAGCAGCTGCCAGCAGGAGTTAGCAGATGTTAACAGATGTTAGCAGCTGTCAGGAGTTAGCAGCTGTTAACAGCTGTCAGCAGGAGTTAGCAGCTGTTAACAGATGTTAGCAGCTGTCAGGAGTTAGCAGCTGTTAACAGATGTTAGCAGCTGCCAGCAGGAGTTAGCAGCTCTTAACAGATGTTAGCAGCTGTCAGCAGGAGTTAACAGCTGTTAACAGAGGTTAGCTTTTAGCAGCATTTAAACAAACTGTTGGCATGGTGTTGAACAAGTGAGAGAACAGGAAGTATAGAAACAAACAGAAGCTAGAGAAGTTTTATTTTGAACGTTAAAAAATTTATTCTTAGACAGGAAGAGTCCAATATTTCACAACAAAAGAATAAAACATAAAAGAAAAAAAAATACAGATTTTCTGCTTCCCGCCCTTCGTGACCTCACAGACATCCCTCTGGAGTCTGACCCCCTCATACTGGGAACAACCAAATAAAATACTGACAGGATTGTGGGTATTGATGTCACTTCCGGTTTGACACAGAAGTCCAAAATAAAAGCTGTTATTAAACAAATTTTATTTTGACAGTTTCGCCTTTTTTTTTTTAGGAAAGTGATGATGTCATACTATGTCTTTATGTCATTGTGTAGTTTTTATTTTTTTTTTTTAAATTTCCAACAAATACAGGAAACCAGTCAGAAGCCTTCGGTACCGCTGGGTCACTTTCCAGATCACCTTCGGTACCGCCCCCTCTCCTTGTCCCTTTCTCTTTCTCTATCTCTGTCCCTCGCCCGCTCTCGGTCCCGGTCGCGGCGAGGCCCGCCACGCTCACGCTCCCGCTGCCGCTCGCGCTCCCGCCGGCTGCTCACAACTGCCTGCGTCCTCCGCAGAAAGTCGTCCACTCGCATGTCGTAGTCATGCTGCATAACAAGGAAACACAGACAGTGAGACTGGAGCGAACCATAAGGTCGATCAGACACGATCAGTACAGACAGCAGAACTCACCGGGCTGGAGGTGAAGGTTCGGTGTGGCGGCGCACGCTGCTTATCTCTGAAGCGAGGGGGCGGAGCCTCATGGGGTGGAAGGGGGGGGTGGTGATGATGGTAGGCCTGGTGAGGAGGGGGCGGGGGGTGGCTGTGGTGGTAGTAGGGGGGGTGGTGGGGGGGCTGCTGCTCTACGCCGGGATACGCTGCCTGACAACACAAGCATGATGACATCTTCAGAAAGCTATTGGTCAGCTAATCAGAAAAACAGGGATCAATACGTTAATACAGAAAATCTTTGATCTGGAACGCTGTGACAGTCTGATCACCTGACCGAAACCTGTTTGTTACCCGACTGCTTCCTGTCTGCTTATTGTTTCCTGTCTGTTATCTGACTGCTTCCTGTCTACTTACTGACTGTTTCCTGAGTGTTTGTTACCCGACTGCTTCCTGTCTGCTTACTGACTGTTTCCTGTCTGTTTCCTGTCTGTTTTCCCTCTGACTTTTGTCTGTATTTCTTGTTGGTGTGTTTCCTGTCGGTCTGCTTCCCATCTGCTTCCTGTCTGTTTCCAGGTGCAGATGGGTCCAACTGTGTGTTAGTACTGCTACTGGGCCAGACTGTGGAACAGAGACGATCCAATCAGAGTAGACATCAGAAGCGGCCTCTCCTTCAGGACCAATAAAAGATTCTTACCAGAGTCTGCCAGGGAGCAGGCGGCCCAACACTGTGGTGGTAGTCCCTCATGTAGTCATTGTAGGACTGAAACAGGTAAACGTCACAGTAAGGCTAACAGTAAAGATGTTCCAATCGAACTAACAATAAACATACTGCTGCCAGGCTAACAGTAAACATCTTGCTACGAGGCTAACGGTAAAAATCGTGCTTCCAGGCTAACAGTAAACACGGTGCTACCAGGCTAATAGTAAACATCCTGCTACCAGGCTAAGAGTAAATGCGTTGCTACCAGGCTGACAGTGAATATGCTGCTACCAGTAAACATTTGCTAATAGGCCAACAGTAAAAATTGTGCTATCAGGCTACCAATAAACATGCTGCTTCCACGCTAACAGTAAACACATTGCTACAATGCTAACAGTAAACACGTTGCTACCAGGCTAACAGTAAATATCCTGCTACCAGGCTAACAGTAAATATCCTGCTACCAGGCTAACAGTAAACACGTTGCTACCAGGCTAACAGTAAATATCCTGCTACCAGGCTAACAGTAAACACGTTGCTACCAGGCTAACAGTAAATATCCTGCTACCAGGCTAACAGTAAATATCCTGCTACCAGGCTAACAGTAAACACGTTGCTACCAGGCTAACAGTAAATATCCTGCTACCAGGCTAACAGTAAATATCCTGCTACCAGGCTAACAGTAAACACGTTGCTACCAGGCTAACAGTAAATATCCTGCTACCAGGCTAACAGTAAACACGTTGCTACCAGGCTAACAGTAAATATCCTGCTACCAGGCTAACAGTAAACGTCCTGCTAATCGGCTAACAGTAAACACTGTGCTACTAAGCTAACAGTAAAAATCATGCTACCAGGTTAAGAATAGAAATCGTGCCACCAGGCTACCAATAAACATGCTGCTAACAGTGAACATGTTGCTAGTAGGCTAACAGTATACACACTGCCACCAGGCTAAAAATATACATGTTGCTAGTAGGCTAACAATATACACACTGCTACAAGGCTAACAGTAAACATGCTGCTACTAAGCTAACAGTAAAAATCGTGCTACGAGGCTAACAGTAAAAATCGTGCTACTAAGCTAACAGTAAAAATCGTGCTACGAGGCTAACAGTAAAAATCGGGCCACCAGGCTGACAGTAAACACGCTTCTAATATGCTAACCAATTAACAGACTAACCAGCTGTGCTCACAGCATGCTAACTGACAGGCTAGCATGCTAACAGACTCACCCCGTTCAGGAACACGTCCCGTCTAATGCTGGAGAACCTCCTGCAGATTTCAGACCAAACAGTGTCATCGCAACAAAAATCTCTTAAAAAACATCAAATCTGAGCATCAACATGAAACACTGAACACCAGGTGAGTCTCACCTGTCCACCGGCTGGTTTCGTGGGTCCTGGATGAACCCTGAGGATAAAAAGTCACGGAGTTAATGTTTCTCTCAGGTGAGTGGAGGCAATGATGTCATCACAGCTAACCCGAGGGCAGAATGTGTGTGCGTGCAATGGTGTAGTTTAGGTGTGTGTAAATAAAACCACCAGATGGACAACCTGCACGCTGACTGAAGTCTGGCGGACCGTCGGCTCGTGGTCGCTTCCTGCCGTGGAGGTCGTACTCCTCAGGGCGACGCCTATGTAAACAAGTTCACAGGTAAGACATTCACACACACACACACACACACTCACCCACACACACATACTCACAAACAGAAAACAGCAGAGCTTCAGACATTTTCTTATTTTTTTAACTGTCCGTGTTACCGGTCTGTTACAGGTCCATGTTACTGGTCGGTGTTTCCGTCCACTGAAGTGTTTCACAGGTTTAAGTGGTGCAACGTTCTTGTTGTTGCTATGGAAACCCAAGACAACCCTGGGTTCATCCGAGTTTACAAAATAGGAAACAGCATCGTGAATATCATCATTTGATGGACATGATCCAGATAAATCCAGAACCTACGTTTGGACTAACTCCGTCTGGCGCCACGCAGCACCTTTTATTCGGCTAAAATATTCTTCCATGTTCAGAGTGTTTGCAGGCGGCGCCGTCCAGCCTGCTCTCATTGGTCCGTCCATCAAGCCCCTTGCTGGTTGGCTGTAGTGCCGGCGACAGCGACAAAAGGTGAACATGTTTCTATTTTGTTGTGTCTCGTCGCCCCGTGTGCACGTCTACATGAACGAATGTGGCCTGTCGCATTTCCGCCTCAATACGCAGGTTCCATAGGAAATGATGAAGTGGCGTCGCTTCTCCTATGTCGAGCCCATCAGAGAGCGGCGGCGCTACCGGAGGCCCCGCCCCCAGCCAGATATTAATGCCTTTTAACGTAGACTGTAGACTAAAACATGTAAAATCTGTTTATTTTTTAATGCAAGTTAGTTTTAGGAAGCGGCTCGGCCGGTTCAAGGACAGTGGAGGGAGCATCGGCCGGTTCGAGGACAGGGCGGACGGAGCGTCGGCTGGTTCGAGGACAGTGGAGGGAGCGTTGGCCGGTTCGAAGACAGGGCGGACGGAGCGTCGGCTGGTTCGAGGACAGTGGAGGGAGCGTCGGCCGGTTCGAGGACAGGGCGGACGGAGCGTCGGCCGGTTCGAGGACAGTGGAGGGAGCGTCGGCCGGTTCGAGGACAGGGCGGACGGAGCGTCGGCTGGTTCGAGGACAGTGGAGGGAGTGTCGGCCGGTTCGAGGACAGGGCGGACGGAGCGTCGGCAGGTTCGAGGACAGTGGAGGGAGTGTAGGCCGGTTTGAGGACAGGGCGGACGGAGCGTCGGCTGGTTCGAGGACAGTGGAGGGAGCGTCGGCCGGTTCGAGGACAGGGCGGACGGAGCGTCGGCAGGTTCGAGGACAGTGGAGGGAGTGTAGGCCGGTTCGAGGACAGGGCGGACGGAGCGTCGGCTGGTTCGAGGACAGTGGAGGGAGCGTCGGCCGGTTCGAGGACAGGGCGGACGGAGCGTCGGCAGGTTCGAGGACAGTGGAGGGAGCGTCGGCCGGTTCGAGGACAGGGCGGACGGAGCGTCGGCTGGTTCGAGGACAGTGGAGGGAGCGTCGGCCGGTTCGAGGACAGTGGAGGGAGTGTAGGCCGGTTCGAGGACAGGGCGGACGGAGCGTCGGCCGGTTCGAGGACAGTGGAGGGAGTGTAGGCCGGTTCGAGGACAGGGCGGACGGAGCGTCGGCTGGTTCGAGGACAGTGGAGGGAGCGTCGGCCGGTTCGAGGACAGGGCGGACGGAGTGTCGGCAGGTTCGAGGACAGTGGAGGGAGTGTAGGCCGGTTCGAGGACAGGGCGGACGGAGCGTCGGCTGGTTCGAGGACAGTGGAGGGAGCGTCGGCCGGTTCGAGGACAGGGCGGACGGAGCGTCGGCTGGTTCGAGGACAGTGGAGGGAGCGTCAGCCGGTTCGAGGACAGGGCGGACGGAGTGTCGGCTGGTTCGAGGACAGTGGAGGGAGTCCTATCGTGACAACCCGATCACACACACACACACACACACACACAGAACATGTGGAACATTAGATAGAACCTGAGGAACATACCGCTAACAACAGTTTTCCTCCTCATCAGTCCATTAAATAAACCCTCTGACTGACAGGGTGAGGGGTGATGAAGGTGATGATGATGGTGCAGTCCTGTCAATCAAACACACAGTCCCGCCCCCGTGAGCCCAACCCCCCCGCTGACCAACAGTCCATTGCTCTGTCCATTCTTCCTCCTCCTCCTCCTCCTCACTCACCTCTACATTCAGTCCATCAGATGGTGCGACACACACCTCAGATACCAGCAGTCCGTCCTGACCAATAGGCTCTCAGTCCTGTTTCAGTGTGTGTGCACGCTGGTGGAGGAGGGGGGAGAGCACTGTCCTTTCGTGTGTGTGTGTATGCAAGTGTGTGTGAGTGGGGGGGTGGGTAGTAAGGAGGGGGGGCACATTTTCCCATCAGTCCCCAGGATTTTAATCTTTAGTCCTTCATCTGTGTAATTTACCTTTTTCCAGTGAGGAAGCCCCGCCCCAGCACACCTCAGTCCTGAGGCCCCGCCCCCAGCCCCACCCACCAGCAGCTCAAACATCAGACAGTCCGCTGGAAGCTCAGTCCCTCCCCTTCTCTTTCTGCATTAGCTCTACCTCCCTGGCCCCGCCCCCTCCTCCGTCAGTCCGACCAATGAGGGTCCTTTCTGCGTACTCTGACCGGGTCAGCCAGTCCAACTACCGCTTTACCCGCAGTTTGAACTCCTGCAAAGACAAAGAGCTTCAGAGACGTGAACAACAAGAGGAGAGACCTCTTCTTCCTCGGCTCCTCAGAAACAAACTCTACTCTTGAATCAAACTCAATCTGACGCCAGCCGTCAGACGGCTTCTACTTCCTGCCCAGACGTCAACCCGCCGCAGAGCGGGCCGTCGCTCCGGTGGATGCTCCAGACAGGAAAAAACAACAACAACGGCCCGCTAGCCGCTGGGCCTCCATCATCTGGTGCCGTGGTTGCAGCAGGAGAAGAAGAAGAAGAACAGGAAGCGGGGGGAGGAGCTTGATGATTCGCTAACCTTCCTGGTTCACGCTGTGGCGGTCGGCCTCGAGGCCGCGGCTCTGACGGCGTCCGGCGCTTGTGACGAACGCGGCGAGCCACCTGGTGGACGTCCACGTTCTCATCCAGAGGGAACAGAGCGCAGAGCTGAGCGCCGACGTCCGCCTGGATTTCCTGAAACAGACATAATCTCAGATTTAACAGGAAATGTCACGGAGGAGCAACGAGCCGAGAACAGCTCACCTGTCCGTCACGGCCGATTTTCACTGGCTTGTTTTCGTTCCAGGGGTTGGACAGGTGGGACGTCTTGATGAAAGGAAGCTCCCTCCTGTGAAGGATAAAAACGTATGAAGAAGCTGGTCCAGAACCAGGAACAGCCTCTGGGTCAAAGACCAGAAGCCTCAAACGGGACATCGGGTCTGTCTGATTGGCCGACGACAGCGCCAGACGCCACGAGCTGGTGAGCAGGTGACATCACACAAACATTCAGTATAAGGTGAAGCTGAACGCTGCTGACATATGGAGTCCAACGGGAGGCGGAGCCTTCCCCTATCAGGAACCAGCTCCAGTTTGGGTCGGGAGGCCGATGCCTTCTCCACCTTCAGATCAGGCTAAAACCTCCCGTCTGATGGATCTGATAGCTAGGGGGGTCCAGCCATCCCTAACTTATGCTGCCATAGGCTGAGACTGCTGAGGGACGTCCCATGGTGCACTGGGCTCTTCATCTCTCTGCTCCTCATCCTCCATGTAGAAACGTGACAGTATTGGCATCATTAACACGTCCCGCCTCGCAGCAGGCTCTGCTGCTCTCTCTTTCCTGGCCTCGACACCCAACCGGTGCAGCCAGACGGCCTCTTTACCTGCACAGCCAGTCGATCTTGAAGACTCCTCCCAACATTTTGGCATTCATGCCAGCAGGAAGAACCCAGTGGATAGGAGATCCGCCATGATGAGACTCTGATGCCAACCGCGCAAAACCTGAGGCGGACCAAAGCAGAACAGGCCAGTTAGAGGACTGCGGGACGAGGGGGGGGAACCAGCAGCAACCGTACAGGATCCCACCTTGAAACTTCCCACTTTCCCTCACGGAGAAGACCAGGATCACACTTCGAGCTGAGCGGAACGCTGCGTTCAGCTTCTTCTCGTTGACCGGCAGCGTTGACCAGACACCCTGCAACACCAAGAATCCATCAGTTACACTTCACATCCACAGTGGACATCTGAAACCACCAGGAACAGACCGGGGACAGGGACAAATGAGTAGCCAATGGAGGACCAACATTAGGACGAAATAGGGGTAAACAGAGTAAGTATGGGGACAAATGGAGGAAAGATGGGGACAAACGTGAGGACAAACGGAGGAAAGATGGGGACAAACGTGAGGACAAACGGAGGAAAGAAGGGGACCAACGTGGGGACAAACGGAGGAAGGATGGGGACAAATGGAGGAAAGATGGGGACAAATGGAGGAAAGATGGGGACCAACGTGGGGACAAACGGAGGAAGGATGGGGACAAATGGAGGAAAGATGGGGACCAACGTGGGGACAAACGGAGGAAGGATGGGGACAAATGGAGGAAAGATGGGGACCAACGTGGGGACAAACGGAGGAAGGATGGGGACAAATGGAGGAAAGATGGGGACCAACGTGGGGACAAACGGAGGAAGGATGGGGACAAATGGAGGAAAGATGGGGACCAACGTGGGACACCATCATACCTTTGCCTTAGCCAGGGAAACGTTCTCGTGGTTGTTGCTCTTGATGAGGAAGAATCGAGCATCTCTCAGGATGTAGCGCAGCCTGCTGGTGGGATCTGGAACAAGACAGAAACTGGCGGAAACCGGATCGGGTCTCTAAACCTGCTGTGAGACCCGATCTGGAACAAGACAGGAACTGGCTGAAACCGGATCGGGTCTCTAAACCTGCTGTGAGACCCGATCTGGAACAAGACAGGAACTGGCTGAAACCGGATCGGGTCTCTAAACCTGCTGTGAGACCCGGTCTGGAACAAGACAGGAACTGGCTGAAACCGGATCGGGTCTCTAAACCTGCTGTGAGACCCGGTCTGGAACAAGACAGGAACTGGCTGAAACCGGATCGGGTCTCTAAACCTGCTGTGAGACCCGGTCTGGAACAAGACAGGAACTGGCTGAAACCGGATCGGGTCTCTAAACCTGCTGTGAGACAAATGGAGTCTTTTCTTACTTTCCATCCCTTTGCGAACGGCTCGCACCGACGACGACAACTTCTCGTGCTTCTTCTCTGAGCCTGGCAAGACGAAAACATCAACTCTGTCATGTGAAGGTGAGGTGTCTAGACTTGCTGGAACAGGTGTTGCTATGGTTACCTGATCCCTCGGAGGCGGAGCCTGAGTGTGCCGACTCGCCATCATCGGAGAAACTGACGGAAGTGGCGGAGTGTGAATCTCCGGCCTCACTGCGAGTGTCATAGTCGTTTCCCTCGCCACCACCTCGACGCTCATCGTATTCTTCCTCCTCATCCTCATCTTCTTTCTCTCCTTCTTCCTCTTCTTCTTCCTCTTCCTCCTCCTCTTCCTCCATACCCTCCTCCTCCTCCTGATCTTCCTCCTCTTCCTCTTCCTCTACATGGGAGGCAGTGGGGGAGGAGCTTCCTGACGCCTGTTCTGAGCAGTACTCTGCTGCTGCTTCCTCCTCTGATTGGTTGTCCTCATCATGGGGGGAGGGGCTTTCCCTCCGCTCGTCACGCCGAAGCTTCTACAAACAGGAAGTGAATGGGATTGGCTGAGAGCCTGAGCAGGTGTAAAGGTGTTTAACAGTGTGACTAACAGCAGTGGGGGTCACAATACCTGACACAGACTGTCCAGGCCCCTCTGTGACTCCCGGCGGCGTCCATCATCTCCTCCACGGCTTCGAGGGACCTCCCGGGGCCCTCGGCGGCCCTTTCGCGCCTCATAGTAGTCGTGACGGTAGGTGGTGGTGTGGCGGCCACGGGGGCTGGACGTCTTCTTAGAGGACGACAACGAAGACCCAAGGCCTCTTTTATTTGAGGACAATGACCTGGTGTGGGTGTGGCCTGACGAGGGGCGGAGCCTCTTCAGATCCTGGCTGTCAGAGCCCTCGCTCTTCCTTTTTATTCCTGACAACAGAGTAAATCACACATGAAGGCAGAAGACGCATCAGACAGAAACCTCTTACTAGACCACATCAGAACTGAGACAATGTCTCCTGAAAGGACCAGTTCGCTGGGTCTGGTCTTTGGTGATCAGCTCCACCCCTGCAGGTGGAGGTTGTGGCCTCAGATGAGCCACGAACAGCCTGGATGGGCGGTTCCTGGCTGGTCGGCAGGTAGCGTCTGTAGAGGCGTGGCCTCATCTCTGACCCTCCTCTTCCTCATCCTCTGACTCAGCACTGAGGTGTCCAGTGTGTTTACACACTAAGAGATGCTTTGGTTCATGTGTGTGTGTTTCTGGTTCTTTGGTTGTTGTTGTGATTCATGTTGTTGTTGTCTTGGTTATTTTTAGGAACTCCTGATGATTGTCTGCTTAGTTTACCTGTAACAGCTGTAGGAAATTCTCTGCTGTGTTCCTGTACAGGTGTAGCAGCTGCTTGTTGGCTGTTAGGTTGGGTTGAAGGTTGCTGCTTCTATCTGCTGGATCTTTGTCTCCTCTTTCTGTTCTCTACTTTCCTTTTTACTTCTCTCCATTATTCTCCTTCTTTTATGTTCCCTTCTTCAGGTCCAGCAACATCACAAAAAATCCATCATTCAAAATATAAGATAAAACAATATAAATATAATAAATATAGAAATTAAAAAATAAGATTATCAAGAGGAGCCTTATTCCCATAAAGCTCATCTTAGCAAAGCAAATCAACACAGCAGCCAGACCATCATTCTGCCGCCACCGTGCTGGACAGGACAAGAAAACAGTGCTGAGGCGAACAGTCTGTAATACTGTCTGTAGTACAGTCTGTAATAATGTCTGTAGTACAGTCTGTAATAATGTCTGTGGTACAGTCTGTAATAATGTCTGTGGTACTGTCTGTGGTACTGTCTGTAGTACTGTCTGTAGTACTGTCTGTGGTACAGTCTGTGGTACTGTCTGTAGTACTGTCTGTGGTACAGTCTGTGGTACTGTCTGTAGTACTGTCTGTGGTACAGTCTGTGGTACTGTCTGTAGTACTGTCTGTGGTACTGTCTGTAGTACAGTCTGTGGTACTGTCTGTAGTACAGTCTGTAGTACTGTCTGTGGTACTGTCTGTAGTACAGTCTGTGGTACTGTCTGTAGTACAGTCTGTAGTACTGTCTGTGGTACAGTCTGTGGTACTGTCTGTAGTACAGTATGTAGTACTGTCTGTAGTACTGTCTGTAGTACAGTCTGTGGTACTGTCTGTAGTACAGTCTGTAGTACTGTCTGTAGTACTGT
Organism: Melanotaenia boesemani; assembly: GCF_017639745.1. Lineage (NCBI taxonomy): Eukaryota > Metazoa > Chordata > Actinopteri > Atheriniformes > Melanotaeniidae > Melanotaenia > Melanotaenia boesemani. The sequence goes on from NC_055700.1 coordinate 441,338, forward strand.
CTGTGGTACAGTCTGTGGTACTGTCTGTAGTACAGTCTGTAGTACAGTATGTAGTACTGTCTGTAGTACTGTCTGTACTACAGTCTGTAGTACAGACAGTACTACAGACAGATAACCTGCCATGTGAAGTAGTACCTTTCTTGTCGCTGACATCGCGCTCGGACTCTGGATTGTAGAGCTCGTCGTCCTGATCCGGAGCTTCGGTCAGCAGGTCCTCCAGAACGTTGAGCTCGCCGTCTGAAACACAAACACGGTCATTACCGTTAACACCCGGTGTGTGTTGCTGCCGACACGCTGGTTGCTTTGAAGTTTCGTCCAGTCTGAAATAAACTCCCTGAAATAACACAGACGCTGTTTTGGCTTATTCACGCGCAGCTCAGGCGAAGGTCGACACACCTGCTTTAATTTCCACCCATCAGTAAGGCATCGCGTGCGCATGTCGTCAGAGCCAAAGCCGTGTTTGGCGCTGTTATCCGCAGTGGATAATCGTCGCGCGGATCAATAACACGGACGTGACGTGCGAGCCGTGGCTGGGACCGCAGACTGGTTACCATCGATAACTCATCAATAACCGATCAGACTGAACAAAGAGCTCAGACATGCCAATGCTAACAAACAGCTCCGTCTACCCACCTTTGTCCTCGCGCCTGTCGGCCGCCATCACGCGCGCTGTGACGTCCAGCTGCCTCTCACGCGCAGGAAACGCTGAAAAGGAACCAAGTTTTAACAAATAAAAACCAAAAACATCCAAACAAAGTGTAGAAAGCAAATGGCGGACTGCGTCTGTTATTAGAGCCTCTTCTGCGGACGGTCAGAGGTCACGTGATCTGCCGCCACCCACTGGGCATGCGCGGAATTTTCTTCCTCTGCTTATTTTGTTCCTGGTGGTTGGCATGTAGCTGTGTTACCGCCACCTACTGGCCAGGAGGAATGGTTTTTTGTTTTAATTGACATATTTATAGAAACATTGGGAAAAAACCCTTTAACAGTAATAACGAACAGATTACGTGTGTTTAGGTGGCTCTTAAACATATACATAAGAGAACTAAGAAACCGACATTAAAAAAAAATCACATATCTCAGTTTCAAGTAACATGAAAGCCTCTATTAAAGAAAATGATTTTTGAGCATTTTTTTGTCTTTATCAAAATAAGAGATTTTACAAATGCATTAAACTCATTCAACCATCCCATCATGCAAGGTTTAGCTGTTCCATATTTGCATTTATGTATAAAGTGTTTAAATACCGAGTTAACGAGTGAATGTCTCCACTGTGAGATTAATAAAGTCCAATCTAATCTAATCTAATCTAATCTACAGTATCAGGTTATTTGTGAGAAACTCCACATTCTTTTCTTTAGCTATTATACCAGTTCTCATTATACCCACATTCAGAATATTTATTGTGATATGTTTGGACTGAAGCTCCGTCCAGAATTTATATACATGTTCACAAAAAAAAAAGGTGTTCGGTTGTTGTATCTTCTTTTTTACAAAGTCTGCATAGGTTGTTAACCAGTTTACATCGTTTGTGTAAGAAATTGGTAGACGTTTATATTCCATTTATTATTTGAAATGTTATCTCTTTAGTTTTAGGTATACGTTAATATCTCTTATTTTTTTGCTGTTTCTACATGAAAATCTTTCAGTGTGTTTTCTTTTTAGTTGAAAAGGGTGAAAATGGGTAGTTAAGCACTTGCGAATGAATTTATTATTGAATTGTGAACTAGTCAAATGTATATTGTTGATACAAACCGGTCTTAGTTTTACTGCCCTCTCTGAACACAAGCTTGCCTGTTCATGGATCTGATAAACAAGGGAAAAGCTTTTTACATTGTTGAAGTCGTGCTTGGGGCAGTGAAGGTTAAATTTATTACAGAACTCTGGATATTTTAAAAATCCTCCCTCTTCATCCGTCATGTGGGCTGCAGAGCACATCCCTTTCTCCATCCACGATTTAAGGAAAAGAGACTTTCTGTTATGTGTCTGTTGGGAGGGTTATGAGGTGTGAAATGGTGGCAAAAGAACAGTTTCCAGTGTCGGAGAACTTGCTGGTGGAAGTCGGATATGTTGGTAGCTAGTTTGTTTACATCACAGCGAAGTAAGATCCATCTTGTAAAAGACTGAAGCAAAAGGGATCTTTGAGTCTAATGAATGAGTTTAGTCACTGAAGTTTCAAAGCTCCTTCGTTGCAGCGAGACCTGGTGTTCAGACCCCATCCTCGTAGCTTTTTTACCATATCTGCTTTCCTTATATAACAGCATCTGTTTCTCCAGATAAATTAGATTAATGTTGTTAGTTTGTTGGATTAACTTGTTTGAAATATCCATGGAGGATGCCGGATAAGTACCTCGATAAACTTTCCATTTATAAGTAAATATAATCTCTCTGTCGCCAAGAATTTAGGATGGTTTTAAATTTTTCTATATTCCTGAAAACATTTTCTTTCTCTCTTATTTAATGATTCTTCGTGATAGAGATACCCAGATATTGAAACTCTTTTTTACATGTAATATTACAAATAGTTTGTTCTTTTTGGTCTTGCAGCGTAAATATCTGCTTTTCTCAGTATTCAGTCTGACACCTGAAGCCGAATCAGCCCGGATACAATCAGGATTTCTTCCTTCTCTTATAAAGACTGTGGTATCATCTGCGAAGTGGCTAATGAAGATATTATCATCCAGAATCCCTTTGACACCACTGTTGTTCAGACTTATCGCCAGCCGTTTCGCTATGATAACAAACAGAAAGCGAGCGACACCGTGTCCTGCTGGAAACCTCCGGCATGTCCCACCTTCCAAAGCTATTAATGTCGTTATACAGCAAACCAGTCAGATCCATCATGTTCTCCCAAAACCAACTTCTGTCAGCGTTTAATGAAAAGATGCTCAACAGAAGCGAAGCTTTGTAGAAGATAACCCGTAAACATGTCACTGTAAGCATCACATCTGGGACCAGTCTGGTTTTCTTATGGAGGGAAACCCGACAGTGTTTCTCTTACGATCTAAACCGGACTGCAGGCTTGTAGTGATGCATCCTGGTAGGAGGTCGTAGGTCGTCCAGTCAGCTTTAGTCTTTGCCGTGTTTAGGGATGAGAGTTATAACCCGTTTCATGCTGTTAGTTCTTTATCTGCATTCCTGTTTTGTATGAAACAAGAGGAGTCTAATAAACTTCCAAAAGGCTTTATAGAAACCTGGAGTCAGACCATCTACGTCGGGGATTCATTAGATGTCAATTTCATCACAACTGCATCTAGTTCTTCAAAACTTCACATCCTTCTTTGAATGTCTCATCAGTTTTAGGTAGAACTTGGTGTTTTAAATGCCTTCAGCTGGACGTGTAGAGCAGACTGTAAAACCTTTACACCTCTTTTTTATTTAATCACTATCTTTACATTCTGTTCATCAATTTAAAGACTTGATTTGTGTCCTTTTCTCTATGTTACTAAAATCCGTGGTATTTTCTCCCCTCGTCGATGCATCTTGCTCAAATAAAGAATCGCTTTGCTTCATGAACGAACACACTGTCCAGTCTGCATCGTAATGACGTTTCTGGTCTTGACCACTTCTTCCTCCTTGATTAAGCAATGATTCAACTCTGCAAGCAGCTCGCGTTCCTCCTTACGTTTCTTTCCAAATAATTTTTATTAAATCTATTGAGAACCGTCTGATTCTGTATTTTAAAAATTCCCTTTTGGTGGAATAATTTCTGTAGGTTTCTTCGTTTATTGTTTCTTCAATTTTCATCCATTTTTAATAAACTAGCGTTGAATTTCCAGGAGTTTTTGTTTGTCTTATTATTGTTGGGGTTTACAGCCATTTCTGCCATGCAGTGATCTGTTAGCGGTGCTTTACAAATGAATATTTTAGCCACATTTCTGGAACAAACCAATAGTCCAGTCTGGATTTAGACGCACCATGAGAATAGTTTTTTTCTGGGTTTTGAATCCTCCATATGTCAACCAATGAATTTGTGTTAGAGAAGTCCTGAGTTATTTTATTGTATTTAACTGTTTGGCATCTGGGTGGCCATCTATGTTCTCCCAGTGCTCCCAGTAGAACCTGGTCTGTGGGGTGGAGTTGTTTCGGTTCTGAGGCCTTTTGGGAAAGAGCACCTGTTTATTTTGAGCATTTGTTTTGTGACCATAAACATTAACTACTAGTAGCAGGTCATTGTCAACCCTTAAAACCATCGTTATCCAATGACCTTGACCATCCACTTCATGAGTAATAATATTTCCCTGAAACCGGTTGAATAAGACACCAGCAGAGCGATTCATACCATGGCTAAACAGTATGTTATCGCCTCATTGGTTGACCCAGAACTTGGCATCTATTTCTGAGGAATGAGTTTCCTGTAAAAAAAAAAAAAATTTTTCCTTGAATCCTTAAAAAAATAAAAACATTGCTTTTCTCTTAATTAAGTCTTTGAGACCCCCAACATTTAACGTTGAACATATCTATAAACCTACGAAAAATAAAAAGATAAGACAGAAAAACAACTAGAGTGTGTCTCAAACCGCGCACTTACATGAGTGCACTGGAAGGTAGTGCGTAGTGCGCACTAAGCACTACCTTCTGTAGTGCACACTATCGTGGGTAAGTCCTGATCCAAATTGAGCACTAACGTTTTGCACTTACCGGTAGTGACGTACCAGCTTAGCAGCGCCGCTCGGTTAATATACCTTTTTTTTTCTTCCAAAATCCAAAATCACGTCAACATACGTGTTTGCATGTCATACTTTTATGCTAAAACAGTTTTTAAATAAGCAAAGATATCTTAACTGAATTAAAGTACTTTACATTATACATTTGTTTTTATTGGTGTTTACACTGATACCGTTCACGTCTGCAACAGGAAACCGATTATACTAGAAATCATCATTTAAAATATGAAACGCAGTAATGAAGACGCTAAAACAGGGATGCAGAAAACATTTTATTTAAAATTTTAATTAAATCATTTCTCTCTTGCCGCCCCCTCTTCTCCACAGCAGCATCCAAGCCCGCAGGTGGTAAATGCCTCAGTGCCACTGCTGGCTCAGTAGTTTGATGCCACAGTGACCTACGGTGAACACAGAATGGAAGTTTATATAAAAGCAAACATTATTATGTACTTTATGGGTACTTTGTACATCACTTTAGATAAGAGTCTGCAATCAGCTACGGCTTCGTCAGTGTTACCATGGAAACGGGCCGGTTCTCTAAACCAGCGGTGTTTCCTAATCAGTTTTCAGATCAAGGACCATTTCGTTTACGCCAGAGACCCCGCAGTGCTTAATTTGGAGGTTCAGCAATCATGAATAAACATACGGAACCTATAGCATTAATCATTTTTAACACTTATAGCCCATCTAGATCCGCGAAATCGGCTATAAAACTGCTAACATTTACGTTGCTAACTCTACTGCAGCCTCCAACAAATGATCAGATCCATAACTGTCATCAGGGATAGAAGAGATAAGAAGCATGCTGCAGTTTATATTAGAATTATGATCAAATATCTTCATACTTACAACAGTTGAAAATACCCTCCGCCTGCATCGGTACCGCTGAGTCGGTGGCTGCCAGCTCTGAAAAACTGGTTGAAAGTCCCTCCCCTTCCGCTACGTCAGCAAGATGGCGTCCGTTTAGTGCGTGTAGTGTCCATCGTTTCGCACTAGATTTTTGGCCGAGTTTAGGGCAGCATCCGGGTACTTTCAGTGCACTGAGTTTTTACTGAAATTTCTGTGTCAGCGCACTAAGCACTTAAATGTAGTGTTCGAAGTATAGAAGTGCGCGATTTGGGACACACCCCTAGTCTGCAGTCCTGTAGCTAGCTAGGTTAGACATTCCCAAATATATTTATTTTTTTTCCCTTCAACCTTAACACTCCCATCTCGTACATTGTTTGATGAACACACCTTCTGTTTTCAGCCTATTTTCCCTCAACACATGGAAGTTTGCACGTTTGCCTTCCTTTCTGGCCAGAGTATCTTCCTTGCTTCTCTGTCCTCTCCAGGTATCTTTTCAGCCAGACGTATGTTTCCTCCCCTGTAGTTACTGGACTCTCTGCTGTTTCTCCACATTTCTTCCTTCACAAACCTCCGTGTGAATAACACGCCACCGGTCGCGTTTTGCTGTCCTCCTTCGTTCCTTGTACGGTATCTACTGCCTCCTCCATGTGGCGCGCCTCCATATCAGGACTGATCATGCTCAGGAACTTCAGGACCTCTGTTCTGGTGTTTTCTCCACTTTTTGGATTTTTAAGCACCACCACATCCTGTATCTTTCTTGTTCTTTTATACTCTCTAAGTTCTTTATTTTCCTGGATCAAGAGCTCATTTTGTTTTTCAGTCTCTGATTTTAGTTTTGCACTTCTTGATTTCTTCATTGTTGAACTGAACAGCTTTGGTCAAATTAGCTATCATGACGCTGCTCTGTAAGCTTGTTCTTTAATCTCTAGCTTGTTCTTTGAGCTCTGTTAGCTTGTTCTTTAATCTCTAGCTTGTTCTTTAAGCTCTGTAAGCTTGTTCTTTGAGCTCTGTTAGCTTGTTCTTTGAGCTCTGTTAGTTTGTTCTTTAAGCTCTGTAAGCTTGTTCTTTGAGCTCTGTTAGCTTGTTCTTTGAGCTCTGTTAGCTTGTTCTTTAATCTCTAGCTTGTTCTTTAAGCTCTGTAAGCTTGTTCTTTGAGCTCTGTTAGCTTGTTCTTTGAGCTCTGTTAGCTTGTTCTTTGAGCTCTGTTAGTTTGTTCTTTAAGCTCTGTAAGCTTGTTCTTTGAGCTCTGTTAGCTTGTTCTTTGAGCTCTGTTAGCTTGTTCTTTAATCTCTAGCTTGTTCTTTAAGCTCTGTAAGCTTGTTCTTTGAGCTCTGTTAGCTTGTTCTTTGAGCTCTGTTAGCTTGTTCTTTGAGCTCTGTTAGCTTGTTCTTTGAGCTCAGTTTGTTCTTTAAGCTCTGTAAGCTTGTTCTTTGAGCTCTGTTAGCTTGTTCTTTGAGCTCTGTTAGCTTGTTCTTTGAGCTCTGTAAGCTTGTTCTTTGAGCTCTGTTAGCTTGTTCTTTAATCTCTAGCTTGTTCTTTAAGCTCTGTAAGCTTGTTCTTTGAGCTCTGTTCGCTTGTTCTTTGAGCTCTGTTCGCTTGTTCTTTGAGCTCTGTTAGCTTGTTCTTTAAGCTCTGTAAGCTTGTTCTTTGAGCTCTGTAAGCTTGTTCTTTGAGCACTGTTAGCTTGTTCTTTGAGCTCTGTTAGCTTGTTCTTTGAGCTCTGTAAGCTTGTTCTTTGAGCTCTGTTAGCTTGTTCTTTAATCTCTAGCTTGTTCTTTAAGCTCTGTAAGCTTGTTCTTTGAGCTCTGTTAGCTTGTTCTTTGAGCTCTGTTAGCTTGTTCTTTGAGCTCTGTTAGCTTGTTCTTTGAGCTCTGTTAGCTTGTTCTTTGAGCTCTGTTAGCTTGTTCTTTGAGCTCTGTTAGCTTGTTCTTTGAGCTCTGTTAGCTTGTTCTTTGAGCTCTGTTAGCTTGTTCTTTGAGCTCTGTAAGCTTGTTCTTTGAGCTCTGTTAGCTTGTTCTTTGAGCTCTGTTAGCTTGTTCTTTGAGCTCTGTTAGCTTGTTCTTTGAGCTCTGTTAGCTTGTTCTTTGAGCTCTGTTACTTGCTTCACTTCCTACGTTTGTGGCCGTATGTGCCTGGGTCTTATCGTTGTTGCTGGATCCTGTTTTCATTTTGGTTGCTTTGTTCATCTTAGATTTATATTAAGCATTTGGAGCGTTCAGAGGGTCGTGTTTATTCCTTTTCGGGGACCAATCTCGCACTGTACACGTCCAGAGCGACCACTCAACACGCCATCTTCCCGGAAGCCGGTTGGACAGGAATGTTGCTCTGAGCTCGCGAAGACCCTGAAGCGCATTCGGACAGAGAAGTTCTAAAAACGCAGTTCTAACAACTGTCCTGATTCTATGAACTGCTCTTCCCCAGGGGAACTGTTTCATCTTGCATTCGCACATGAGTTAGGGGGACCCATACGTATATACTCTGGATGCCGCGTTTAGGCTTGTCAGGCACATCAACACGGCCGCCATCTTGGGCCGGGGTTTCAGACCCGGTCAGACTGTGTTTGTGAAACTAAAATGTTAGATTTTTGTGCTGCATACGGATGTTCCTGTTAAAGAAACACCAAAACCAAGATAAGAGAGACAACATTTCACCGTAAGAAGTGGTTTTATGTTATTTAACTGTTATGGACTTGTTGAATTTGACGTATTTCTTAAGTTAACAGAAATGAAACCGGCTGATGTCACGACAAGAAAATAAAAAATGTTTTTGTTAGATGATGATTACAGGAAGATGGTTTAAGTGGGAATCAGCCACTTCATATAATTGTGTTAAGTAGGTCATTCCAACATTATCTATTAAATCAGTTTCATGGCGCTAACAGGAAGCTTAACTTTGACCTGCAGCTACAGAAGAACTGAGAACCAAGCGATGTTCAGATGGACGTTTTGTATGTTTCCAGCAGATAAATGGAGGCTGGATGGGTAGCAGCAGATAGATGGAGGAGAGACTTTGTCCTGAAGGACTGTTCAGCCGTCTGCAGCCTCATTTTAACCCAGAGGACTTTAACAGGACTGGACAGTCCACTGGTTTTGTTGCACCCTCCGCTCCGTCATATAGGGAGAGGTACGTGGTTCTTGTGGGAGCTAAAATGAGAGACGGAGACGCAGCCGACGTCTTCACTCCATTTATAATGGATAACAGGATCTGTCTCTTGATCTAGTTTGATTTGTCTCACTGTGAGTGGAGGAATAGGTGCATTCACTGACACTGTGGACAACTCAGTTGAGATACCCATAGACCAAGCTGCACTACACAGATCCTGATGGTCAACCACCTGCATAGCTGCACTTACAGCATCATGTGACATTTCCTTCGAACACTCTTCCATGTAGACCTCCATGTCTAAGGGCATTCTCGACAAGCTATCTGCGTCTATGTTCTCTCTGCCAGGACGATACTTCACGGTGAAATGGAAATCGGCCAGTTCTGCAACCCATCTACACCCTGTAGCATTCAACTTAGCTGTGGACAGAACATAAGTCAACGGATTATTGTCACTAAACACAGTGAAGAATGGTGCATAGTACAAGTAGTCCCCAAACTTTTCCGTAACTGCCCTTTTAAGTGCCAAGAATTCTAACTTTCCCGCATGCAAGTTGTAATTTTTCTCAGCTGCAGTTAGAGTTCTTGAGCCATAAGCAATTACACGGAGTACACCATTTTGTCTCTGATACAATACAGCCCCTAATCCCTGGTTGGACGCATCTGTATGTAAAACAAAGGGTTGTGTAAAATCTGGAAAACCAAGAACAGGAGGCTGAACTAAATAGTCTATCAGCTGTTCTAAAACTGACTGGTGTACATTACTCCATTGAATAGGAGTACTTGAGGGTACATTGTTCTGTTTCAGATTTCCCTTCCTTGTGTCCGGCTGACTCTCCGCCTTCAAAGGGGCTTTAAGCAAGTCATATAAAGGGCTAGCTATACGAGAGAAATCCCTGATATACTGTCTGTAGTAGCTCAACAGTCCTAGTATTGCTCTAAGCTCACCAACAGTACCTGGTTGCTTCTTTTTCAGGGCTAGCACTGCAGCTGTATCTGTTGGGTCCATTTTACTTCCTTCAGCGGAGACAATCCTGCCAAGGTATCTCACCTCTGGTTTGAAAAAGTCACATTTCCGTGGTTTGAGTTTTATCCCATTGTCTCTAAGACATCGTAATACTTTCCTGACATCCTCAACATGGTCCTTAAAAGTCCTGCTGAATACCAGGATGTCATCGAGATAAGGAACACATATCTCGTCCCGCAGTCCTTCCAGGCATTGTTCCATACACCGCTGGAATGCCGCTGGTGCGTTCATGAGGCCGAAAGGGATCCTAATCCATTCGTAAAGACCCCAGGGAGTCACAAAGGCAGTTAGGTGTCTGCTCTCCTTGGACATGAACCCCTGGTGATATGCCTTTCCCTGGTCCAGTAGTGAAAAGATGGTGTTCCCCCCCAGACTGTCCATTACATCCTGTACCCTAGGTATAGGGTGCCGATCTGGATGTGTCTTGCGATTCAGCTCTCTGTAATCGACGCATAAACGCAGTGAACCATCCTTTTTTCTTACGCACACAACAGGAGATGAGTAGGAAGAGGTGGACCTCTCCACCCATCCCTGGGCTATCAAGTCTCGTAAGTAGTCCTTCATCTCTTTGTACAGTGGTTTTGGTACAGAGATATACGTTCTTGAAACTGGCTCTGTATCTTTTAACAAAATGTCCATTTGCAGATTCTTCACACAACCTATGTCATCATCAGTTTTTGAAAACGACCCCGATTCCTCTTTTAACATTTGCTGGACAAGCTTACGTTTGTTTTCATCCAGGTGAGACAGGTCGACGGGCGGGTCCCATTGCTCACTAGTGGGAGTACTTTCTGTGGTGTCCTGGGTGTGGATCTTACTGACAGCAGCGGCCTTCAGGATCTCTCCTGAAGATGTCCAGGGGATAGACAGACCCCACTGACTGAACAGTTCCAACAGTGGTTCTCCCCGATAGTGTAATGTCATGGTTGGTTGGGTTTTGTACACAAACTGTCATCTTTGGGACAGACCTTGCTTTCACTGTAACTAGTGTGTCACAGAACTCTAATCCATCTGGCCACTGTGGATTTTCACAAGGTTCAAAAATCAGTGTAATGTCTTCTTTAAATGCCTTAGCATGTACCTTACATTCAGTAAACATAGAACTCTGACTAGGTACAGTCACTCTCTCATTTGTTGTTTTCACATTGTACTCATGCATTTGTTCCACACTAACTGCTTTTATAAAAGTAGTGGCTTGGGTTTTCTTAAGATGTGGGAAAGCTAACTTCACTGCTTTCAGAAGTTTCTCCTTTTCCCCTGATTTAGCTCCATCTTTCATACTTTCTGAAACTAAATGCTCAATAACATTAAATCCAATAATTGGACACTGTTGCTGGTTACCTTTAAGCACTAGAACAGGTATAAGTAACTCAGAATCATTAGCTGTCAGTTTAAATGGTATCTCAATCCAACCCACATATGGCATGTTCGTACCATTAGCTGCTTCAAGATTGAGTGGTTCATGTGGGTTGGTCAGCTCACTCACATTTCTTATTGGCACCCCCTTTAAGTTAGCTTCTTTCCATGACTCATCTACGGCACAAACCTGTGAACCAGAGTCCCAAAGTGCTTCAACCTTTTTGTTCCCTAAGAAACACCTAATGACACATTTCCTTCCCACCAACAGTCTAATAGAAGGTATTTTATCCTTTTCACATGGTTTCTTTTTGAGCATTTTCTCAGAGGACTTCATATTCCCCTTATGAACACTACCACAGGTGTAAGGTCTACATTTAGTTTTATGTATTGCCCAGTGCTCTCCTTGGCACTTCTTGGAGCAGTAGAAAGCATTTTTACACACTGAACAACATTTCAAACCCTGAATTTCATTTTGTATAGTACAACTGTAGCAACACTGGGACCTTTTAATGCCACTGGTCACACCACGTCCCGTTGGAGTGACGCCTCCTAGTTTAAAGGGTTACCTCGGGCTGGTCTCACTGGCCTCTGTGCCCTGCATCCTGCTCGAAAATGTTCATTGCTACCACATCTAAAACAGTGCAGACAAAACTCTTCACCTGCTTGAATACAAGAATAACACCTTGGTTGTGCGAGGGCACATGGTACCACTGAGGGGCGAAACGCTGCTGAAACTGGGCAGTACCTCTCATCGGGCCCAAGTCAAGCACTGGGTGATGCGGCTGAAGAGCTGTTGGAGGGTACTGTTGAGGGTAGTATTGCTGAGCAGATGGGTTCAGCTGGTATGATGGAAGTGAAGTGGAGACCGCCATTGAACAGTGGTTTTCAGGTCCTCCACTGGTGGGTTGTGGCGTGGCTGTTGACTTTTGGATGGTCTCTCTGATTTGTAACACCTCTGCTTGTAAATCCTTTAAAAACGCGATCTCAGACCGTATCTCTTTGATGTCTGATGTCTCCTTGCTGCTTTGCACCTCTGATGACAGCTGTTTATACAGTTCAGTGGCCCCTCTCTCCTGGTAATGAGCTCTTAAGATCCTCCGCAGGGCAGGAAGCGTAAGATCACTTTTTCCTTCCAAGTAGCTCCTCAGCTGTAGTCCGGGTGTGATGGCACGAATTACTGCATCAATTATCTCATCTTCCGGGTAGCTTTTACTGAGCCACTCTCAATCTGCTTGGCCAGACTCGAAAACGTGAGCTTGTCTTTTTGTCCTGGCTCCCCTATTTGGCCTGATATCTTAAAGTCTTTGCGCCACATAGAGCTATCTGAGGGTGCTAAATTGAGTTTCTGTATTGGTGTGTTCCGTAGACTCAGTTCCTTATTCATTAGCTGCTGCATAGCGTCCTCTTTGGCTTGAAGTGTGGTCCGCAGTTCATTTACCTCTTTCTGCAGATCTTTTTCATCCTTTTTATCTGCTAATTCTAGTTCTGGCATTTTTGCATTTCCAATTAAGTCCTTTATGTGGTACTGATGGGACATTCCTTCATCTTCCAACTCAGCTAAATCAGCTTTTTCAACATAACGGGTGACAAGTGTGATTAGCTGACCTCGAGTTTTACTGGCAAGTTGCTCCTTCCCCAGTCCAGATAGTTTAAGTCCATTGCATATGTCTAGCAATTGTTCAACATTTAATCCGTATAATGCACCCTTGATTTCTAACTGTATTTGCTCCTGCTCCGACTCCATTTTCGCCAGGGAAAACCCCAGATAACAGTTAAACTCAAGCTTCTGTTAACTTTTGTGTCGGGGTGCCCTCTAGTGGTGGTTGTGCGCACTGGAATTACAACCTGCTGCACGTGTTGCCAGAGCCACTGTGAATATTGGCGGTGCCACGTGTCCGATGCTTGAGTTTGATGGGGGGATATTCAGCTTGAGTTTCCACTTACAGCTGGCGGTTTTTCCTCTGACCGAATGTCCCAGCGGTGCCTCCAATATGTTGCGCCCTCCGCTCCGTCATATAGGGAGAGGTACGTGGTTCTTGTGGGAGCTAAAATGAGAGACGGAGACGCAGCCGACGTCTTCACTCCATTCCGCTTTATTCCACAGCAAAAAGAACAACGTCATCACCGTGCGTGTGCACAACCTGGGGCGCCGAAAAGGGGGGGTAAAGTGGAAGGATTTATGGGGCCATGAGTGACAGGGGGCCCAGAAGGGCCCTCAATGCAATTGTAATACTGACAAAATTATCTGACACTTAATGATAAACTTACAATCATGCAAACAATTTAGTCACAATGCAACGGTTTCACTACGTTTTTATGTTTTGGAAACATTGCTGAACACTCAACCCCCCTCTATATTTCACTTAAATGGTTCAGTCCACCTGCTCCTTCAGCTGCGAAGCAGCGCAACAGACAGACAGCAAGTGGATGCTTAGACGGTAGCATGCTTCAAAAGTCAGGAAGCTTAAAACGAAAAGAAAAAAAAGCTGAGGCTGGAGAGAGAACAGAAGAGTGGACAGTACGTCACCCAGTTCTTCCGGAGGCGAGGTGGTCAGTCAGTTCGTCTGATGGAAAGTTGTGGAACATCAGCTTGTTGTCTCTTCTAAACTTTGTTCATAAAAGCTAGCTCACTTCACTCCCAAATTAGCTCATATTTCTGAAGAAAACTGGATTTTATTTAATTTCACTGTTGTTTTAATCAAATAATCAAGGCAGGCAAACAATTAGCAAGCTGCTCTACTAAAACATCATGCATGTCTGAACAGACACAAGAGCAGCCGAAGCAGATGCTGCCAGAGCCCCCCTCCCCTCCCAGCCCCACCTTAACATGTCCAGGTGGCCCCTGAAGAACGAGGTGAGCAGCTAAGTGTTAAATTAATTGATTATTGTGGAGAAAAAACATTATATAATAGAAAAAAAGTTCTGAATTATTAATATTAAATAAAAATAGTTTGCATTTATTTTCTCAGCTATCATAGTAATATTGGGTCAGGTCAGTAGTTTGGGACTCATCCTCCTGCTTTGCAGCAGGAACAGAGACATTTCTGGTGCAGCAGGCTTAGGACTTGATAAGTGATTTTTCAGGGAGAAAACTCCATGTTGGGCTCTTGGTGAAAAAGGCTGAGCAATGAGATTGCAAGAGCTTGGCTCAGCAATAATGCACCTTTACCTCTCCTTGATATCTTATTACAAAAAGTTCTACCTTTTAAGATGTGATTATTTAATTTTAAAGACGCTCCCAGCCGTTGTTTGGTTGTAAATCTCCACAGTGGTTTGCTTGTGATCGTATTACATTCAGTTCATATAAAACAATAAACCATGTGAGGTCCTGCTAGTTTTTGTTTATGAGCCTCATTTATTTTACCATTTGCATCTGATTTAATGATGATAATGTCACCAATAAAATAAGTCATAAAAAAACGAGCGGTCATTTTGTTTTTGATGGTGTTTTAGCTGAGATTTGATTTGTTTCTCCACAGATTATAAATGCATTTCATTTTCATGGAAAAGGTTATTTTGTATTTAAGTTTTGTATTTGTAATTTGTTTTGTAATTATCATGAGATAATTAAGTATTTAAAAAAAGATAGATGGGTTTTTAAATATAAAGTATTCGTCTTGCAGCAAATAATTTAATCTAAATTAACTTCATTGTATTTTTAGTGCTTCCCCTGCCAACTAGCCTGTCATGTTTTTCTTTTAATTTCTTTTAATTTAATTTCTTTTAATGCTATTTTGATGGTCAAAATAGCATTAAAATTGCCAATTGAATGTAGGGGGGGCCCACTGAGTTTCTTTTCATGGGGCCCAAAATCTCTAGCAGCGCCCCTGTGCACAACACAACTCTTTTCTAGTCAAGAGCAATCGATCATGCAATCATTGAACTCTTATTAAATTAATATTGTACATGGTCATTTTTCCTTTTGTAACAATAATGAAAAAATCCATTATGACATATTACTCTTTTAACTCTTGTAGTTTCACTATTAAATATTTTCCAACTGTGTATGATACACTTTTTAAGCATTTTTAACCTGTCTTTTCAACCTGTCACAGTTTAAATAAGGACGGATAACGTCCATCTTTAACTTTCCTGACCATCATGACAGTTTCTCATGTAATCCTGATGATTCTCTAACACGGTGGAGTCCCTCTAAATGATGATAAACTATTAGAAACGCTTCTTTTTCAATGGACCCTTCAGTTCTTCTACAAATTTCTGTGGTCTTGAATTCTTTATTTATTGTCTTTGACGTGGTAAAAAACATGTTTTATGTTGGTTCCTATCAGGTTCATTACTTGTTGGTCACATTCGAGGAAAATTTAGGTTCTTTATGTTGGATGAAAACAGATGTAACTTTAACTGAAGTTTTTCTTTTTGGGCTTATTTTTGTCACTTTTTAATTTAGGCAATCCTTTTTTTTTTAAGGAGTGTTTTTCATTTTTAATTTCTTTTACTCATTCCTTTATTTTTTGTTTATTTATATTTTATATAATTTATATTATAATTATAACTCCATATGTGAGCATCACCATTATTATTTCTCTGGTGACTGTAGAAAAAATTCAGTTTGCATGTGGGTGTGTGTCTGAGTGTGTGTAAGTGTATGATATAAAATAAAAATAGATGTGTGACTTTTCTAATAATAATTGAAAATCGGTTGAAATCTGCCTCCGTTGTTTTATTAAAATTTTTCAAAAACAAATTCCAAGAACTCCAAACAGCAAATGAAAAACATCCTTATTCTTAACAGATAAGCAACCAGTTTGATCCCAGACTGTGTTTACCTGTCGAACAGGTGATAAAAGGTCCGTTCACATTCAAAGTTCTTCACAGGGAAAATATGGTTCAGTTTAAAATGACTTTTTTCTTGTTTGGTAGTAAAGGAAAAGAGGAAACCTCTTCTTTCTTTAGTTATGTCCATCTCTGGGAACGAGGGAAACTCGTTGTTAAAATGTTGTTTCATTTATAATCCAGGACGTTTTCTTCATCGGTGCATGAAGCTGCTGTTTAAAACACAGACCAGACGCAGGACTTTTATAACCATCAGGTTAAATATCATGTGTAGAATCCCCACTTTGCCCCCGGGCTGCATAAACATTTAGTAGACAGATTTCTGATCCTTCCATTTTTCCACTACCATACGTTCCCTCTTTATCTGTGGATTCTGGATCTTGTCAGATATGATCCTTGCTGACATCAGCGTTGCCGTCCCTCTTCTATGTCCCGTTTGAAAGGATGCTGAACAGACCTGGTTAAAGCTCCGTCTCTTAAATGCTTGGGATTAGTTAAATGGGTCTCTTGGAGAAATAAAATATCCACCTTGTCTTTTTTCTTTGTACCAAGACTCTTGCTTCTCTTGACTGGATTAAGGAAACCTTCCACATGATAAGAAGCAGGCTGAGTGGCTCTCTGTTTCTTTCCATTACAAATCCACCAACAGAAAATTCCTTTCCTACGTCTCCACCTGAATTCTGAAAAAACTAAAACACAACAACAGACGGCAGCAGAACAGCTTCTCATCACTGTGAACTTGGTACTCTTAGCTAATACCTCCAGCAGAAGGTCCAGTTTTGGGGTCTCCCTGGCTCAGGGGGTTGGTCCCTGTCTGTGGAGGCCTCCTTAAAGCGTTTCATGCTCATTGTAAGTCAGGTCCTCCCCGGCCACTCATTTTATCATAACTGTCATTAGCCTAGCCCATTCAGGTGTCAAAGCAATAATTCAAAGCTTCTTAGTCCCACAGAGACAAACTCCGTGTCTCCCCACCGTAAAAGAAAAAGCAAGCTGTCGATACACACCGGGTTCATCTGCCTGCCCGTCTGAAGGCATCCAGGTTCTTCTTGAAGCCGTTCGGCTTCGCTCGGGACCGGGCTCTCTGCCACATCAAGTCTTAAACTCAGCTCATCGGGGGTTTGAATATGGTCAAGGACAACCCTCTCTTCACCTCCGCAGCCTCCAAGTTGTACAAGCATGTGTCACCTTGGTAAAACACCCTCATCCTGGCTGGAAAAGGAGTCTGAAATCGTACATTCTTTTCCTCTAGCACCCTCTTTGCCTCGCAGTTCTCCCGCCGCTTCCTGAGGGTTTCCGGCGTGTAGTCAACCCTTGTTGTGTCAAACCTTTAGCAGGATTTCGTCCTTTGTCTTACTGCAGGAGAACTTGACCACTATGGATCTCGGGGGAGCCTTGGCGGGAGGTTTCGGGCCCAGAGTGCAGTGCACCCGTTCAGTCTTGAGGTCGACGTGGGAGTTAAGTCCATCTTTTCTTTTAGTAGTTCTTCCACAAATACTGTCATCTGTGTGGAGCCGTTCTCCGACCCCTCCACAAAGCCATGACTTCTTATATTGTCACGTCTTGCTCGTCCCTCCTGGTCAGTTAACTTATCCTCCAGTTTAGCCTGTAGCTTAATCAGCTCAAACAAAAGCCACGAAACAAAACAAAACCCAGGAAAAACAAGACAAAACACCAGTGAGCTAACATGCAGAAGGAAGCGGTCGCCGTGTTCATGCGCTGCCTGACGGGATGTTACTGATGGACGATGACATCAGGCGTCCGTCGAGGCAGGAAAAGCACATAGAGAGTCCAGAGATGAGGAATCCAGCGGCAGCCATACTTGTTGCTTTCATGGAGGAAGAAAGTAGAGCGCCGCAGACGGAAGAGACGACCTGGAATTTAACTTATTAACATGCAGCGATTGTACACGTGTTGTAAGAGTAAACGTGTCCGACGGTTTTCTCCTGTCTGCGTTCAGCAGGTTACAATAAGTAAAAGTTTCAGGCGGCGGGTTTGTTGTAACTTATACCTACACATACTTATTGAACTCCTCACCGTCCGGAGCAAAGCTGGTGATGGTGGAAAAGGTTCCCGGTTTTACCAGCAGAGAGAGAATTTCTGTTTGTCCAGAGAGGCGTTTCAATACACCTGAAGCTGCACTGGAGAGGATGGACACGGACACCTGCTGCAGGTACTGAAAAGCTGGATGATTTACCTCCTGCCTTCCAGCTAATCTCTACACACCTCTTCACAAGAAGCATCATGTGGTGGAAGTTGGACAGAACATACATGTACACATGATGTACACGTTTAAAGAGAAAACGCATCATGTGTTTTACCCTCTTTACAAAGTTTATTTTTTTATAGTGAACACAGCCGTGCAGAAAGAACTGTTTACATGTGTGTATATGATGATCTGATCAGATCTGTCCAACACACCCAGAAACCCTCCATCACAGATCTCCGCTGGCTTTACCTCCGCCTGTCCAGCAGCTGCTCAGCAACTATAATAAAATACTTTAAATGCAATAGGATGTTTTTTACCAGGTTAGGGTGGCAGCTGGTGGTTGATGCTGGTTCTGGTTTAGTTGCTGAATAGATAAATATTCTAGAATAAAAAACAAGTTATAAACAAGAAGGATGCTAATAAAGTTATAATATATAGTATATAGCGTGCACAAACAGCAGTCATTTAAAGTGAAATTTAACTTCCATTGAAATGACTGAGTCTGCTGTTAGAACCAGTTTTGTGTGGCTCCATCAGTTCACCTTTTCCATTTAAACCAGTATCTGTGTATAAGCACACATGGTTTACATTTACCTTTGTTATCTCTGTTAAATCAACAACAGAGATTTTTATGAACATTTAAACTGTTTTATTTACCTGATGGATGCAGCTGATGGAGGCAGCAGGAGCATCCAGGGTGGTGATAAACTTTGCCTGGCCTACTCGTTCAATGAGGTCTTCCAATCTGGGCAGAGGATAAGCATCAAATTCAGATTGTGCATTTACCTTCCTGAAGTCAATGCAGAACCTGATGCTCCCATCCTTTTTGATGACCAGTACAATGGGGTTGCTCCATTCACTGCTTGAAGGCTCAATGACCCCCAATTCCAGCATGACAGCAATTTCCTCCTCCAACACTGGCAACAGTTTTTCTGGTATGCGGTACATCCTCTGCCTGATGGGGGTGCTGTTTTTCAGGCGAATGTCATGCTCCACCTGGTTAGTTACTCCTGGCTTCTCCTGAAACAGATCTGATGGAATTATGGCATGCAATTCTTGCTGCTGGGTTAGAGACAGATGAGAAAGGTCAAGAGCTGCAGAGTTGTGTTTAACTGGGATGAACTCACCCACCACATCCTCCTCCTCAACCACAGTCCGAGCAAACATCTGTGGCTGGGGTGGGGTACCCCAGGTTTTCCATTCCTTTAACAGATTCATGTGGAAAGTCTGTTTAGGATTTCTCCTCTCTGGCATCTGAATCTCATACGTTGATGGACTCAGTTTCCTCAACACCGTATACGGACCCTGCCATTTTGCCAACAACTTATTGTCCACAGTGGGAAGAAGTAGTAGTACCTGTTGTCCCGGGCTGAATGACCTCTCCCTGGCTGCCTTGTCGTACTGCCTGCTGCCGGTCTGCTGCCTCTTTTGCACCTTCTCCATTTGTGAACTCACCAATTTAGTGGCTTGCTCCATTTTCTCCCTCATCTGTAAGACGTAGGCCAGCACACTGGTTGACTTCTCCTGAGACCCCACCCAGGAGTCCTGCAGCACATCCAGTGGACCCCTTACTCGCCTGCCATAAAGGAGCTCAAAAGGTGAGAAACCAGTTGAGGCATGTGGAACCTCCCGATAGGCAAATAATAGATATGGAAGCCACTTGTCCCAGTCTTTAGCATTAGCAGAGATAAACTTCTTTAGCATGCATTTTAGAGTCCTGTTGTATCTTTCCACCAAGCCATCTGTCTGGGGGTGGTAAGGGGTGGTCCGAATGCCTTTAATGCCTAAGAGCTTATACACCTGCTTTAAAGTGTTAGACAGAAAGTTTGTACCCTGATCAGTCAAAATCTCAACAGGAATGCCTACTCTGGAAAAAAGCTGCAACAGGGCATATGCTATTTGTTTGGCTGTGACGTCTCTAAGGGGAAATGCTTCAGGATATCTGGTACCATAATCACAAATTACTAATATAAAGCGGTTTCCAGATTGTGTTCGCTCTAAGGGCCCCACAATATCCATAGCAATGCGGTGAAAAGGGACATCAATAATAGGCAAAGGTTGCAAAGGAAATTTTGGAACCTTTCTATCTCCAGTTAGCTGACAGACTGAACATGACTGACAATAATCTTGGATTTCTTTGCCCATGCCTGGCCAGTAAAACCTGCTTGCAATTCTGTCCATGGTCTTCTTGACCCCAAGATGACCCGCCCACGGAATATTATGCCCCAGTTTCAGGACCTGTTCCCGAAGCTTTTGTGGCACCACTAACCTCTCTCCTTCCTCAGAACTTGCCTTGTGGTACAAAACTTTGTCTCTGAGACAAAACCATTAAACCTACGTCCTGCCCTGCCTGCAATACAGTTGCCTTTTTAAAGCATTCCTTAAGACTCTCATCCTGTTTTTGATGATGTGAAAAATCACAAACACCATCAGTTTCCCCAACCTCTGGCCCTGGTAGCCCAGGGCTGGTCTTAACTGTACCAGCTGTAATGGCTATTCTTTGATTTCTAGTAGCTCCATATGCTTCTTAATATAACCACTTCTAAAAATGAATGGACGGTAGACTGTTTTACGCGTTGGACAACTAGACGTCGTCGCACACGGTAAAACGACCGTGTTGCTCCGCCGTCCATCTTTATTGAAAAGAAAAAACACCGGCCCTTCTTCTACAGTTCAAGTGCATACAATGATATTGTACCCTCTAGCGTTCACACATGGTAACATCAATGTAATGTAATGACTATGAATTACTTCATTACTTTTAACCTCATTAATACTCTATGAATTAAACAAATATTCAAATGAAATATACTTTTATCCAAATAATCATTAACTTATAATATGCCTCAAAAAATGGCGCTTACATTCCGGCCCCTAATTGTTACTGCTGGAGCATAACAATTACACTCTTAACAAAAAGCGACATTTAAAGTCATTTTATAAACCAAAACATGCATCTCTTATTACACATTTTTATGGCTTCAAACAAAAATACATTACTCATCCATTTCAAGCAAAAGACACAATTTGTCTACTGGTCTTTCCAAAACACTACTTTTAGTCTTAACTAAGACCCTTCTTACAAGACCTTTAGCATCACAGATGGTTTTTTCAACTTTTGCCATTAACCATGAACCTCTGGGAGCACTGTCGTCTACTATAAGAACAACATCTCCTGGTTTCAGATTTCTTTTCACATTTAACCATTTTTGTCTCTCTTGTAAAAGTGGTAGATACTCTTTGGACCAACGTTTCCAAAAAATATCTGACAAGTACTGGACCTGTCGCCATCTCCTTTTTGAGTACAAGTCCTCTTTTTGAAACAGTCCAGGTGGCAACATTGGTTGTCTTTTCATAAGAAGCAAATGATTAGGCGTTAGTGCCTCTATATCACCTACATCATTAGACACTCTGGTAATAGGACGATCATTGACAATAGACTCCACTTCACAAAACAAAGTGTGGAGACGCTCATCATCAAGAGTCTGTTGTCTGAGTAACTGTGTCAGAATCTTTCTAACAGAACGTATCTGTCTTTCCCAAATCCCACCGAAGTGAGATCCTGCAGGTGGATTGAATATCCATGTGACACCTTTTTGAAGAAGTGAGTCTGAGATTTTAGACTGATTCCAATTTTTGATTGCTTCACGCATTTCTTTCTCCGCCCCCACTAGATTCGTACCATTATCTGACCTCATAACAGAAACTTGGCCCCTCCTAGCTACAAACCTTCTAAAAGCGTTAATGCAAGTGTCTGTTTCAAGTGAATGAGCAACCTCTATGTGTATAGCTCTTGTGGTAAGACATGTAAACAAAACACCATAGCGTTTGACATAACCACGACCACATTTAATCTCGAAAGGTCCAAAATAGTCTATTCCAACATTAGTGAAAGGGGGGTTGTCCGGAACCAAGCGATCCTGTGGCAAACTTGCCATTCTCTGTTCACCAGGTTTGCCTGACAACATTCTGCATTGAACACATTTTGACAGTATTTTCCTCAGAGCTGAATCTGCTTTGGGAATCCAGTATTTCTCCCTTAGTTTTGACAACATAAAGTTTCTTCCACTATGTCCTGTTTGCTTGTGAATGTGTCTGAGAATCAGAATAGACACATGGTGGTTTTGATGAAGTATGACTGGATGTTTCACATTGAATGGTAAAGCTGACTTATGTAACCTGCCACCTACTCTTAAGACCCCATTGTCCAGCACAGGATCTAGCTTTACAATATGGCTGGTTCTTTTGATCTTTCCTCCTTTTTGTAAAGTTAAAATCTCATCTCCAAACGTTTGACTTTGACTAAACTTAATGATCTCTGTTTCTGCATTCTCTAGCTCTTCAACTGTTAGATGAGACTCATTTTTAGTTACAGTCTTTTGCATGTTTGTGTCGACTTGTGACAAAGTGTTTCTCTCATGACACAGCTTCTGAAGCAACTGTTTAAACCTCAACATCCAGGCGACAGCCCTTTTTAACTTGTGCCAATCTGAGTAATATGAAATAAACTTGACAAGAGGATTTGTTTGTGTGCTAACAACATTCACACTCATCACCTTTACTTCTGCATCATTATGTATGTCCATTGAGTGTATTGGAGAGACAGGCCAATGTTTAACATCTTTAGATAGAAAGTCTGGTCCTTTAATCCAGCATTTACTTGCAATGAACTCGCCTGCCTTCATTCCCCTAGATGCACTGTCAGCAGGATTTAACTCTGTGTTTACATACTTCCACTGACTAGGATTGGAATGGTCTCTGATAAGCGATACTCTATTCGCAACAAAAGTCTTAAATCTGGCACTGTCATTGGCGATGTATCGCAACACTGTGGTACTGTCAGTCCAGAACATGGATTTTTCAAGTGGCATTTTTAGCTCATTTGTCATTAGTTTGTCCATTTTTACTGCTACAGCAGCCGCTGTTAGCTCTAATCTGGGAATAGTAGTTTGTTTCAAGGGTGATACTCTTGACTTGCCTATTACAAACGAACAGTGGACTTTACCTTTCTCATTAGTGACTCTAAGGTAAGTAACCACACCGTAACCTTTTTCACTCGCGTCCGCGAAGTGATGCAGTTGTGCTGATGTTACAGCTCCAAAACTTTCTGGTTTGAAACACCTATCAACTGTGAATCCTTGTAATTTCATAAAGTCCGAAAGCCACACCAGTGACTTCCGAGTCAAGTCTACAGGAATGTCCTCGTCCCAAGAGAATTTCTTCCCACACAGCTCCTGCAAGATCGTTTTAGCTGGCAGAATAACTGGGGACAAAAAACCTAAGGGGTCATATATTGAACTCACGAATGACAAAATGCCCCTTCTCGTTTGTATCATTGGTTTTGCATTGATTTTGATTTTGAAAGAGTCTGTCTCAATGCACCAGTTAACTCCTAAGACTCGTTCATCTGGTAGTGTATCATGACACAGATCTAGTGCTTTAATCTCTGATGCTCTTTCTGTTTCAGGGATGGAGGCTAGAACAGCTCTGCTATTACTGTTCCACTTGGTAAGACGGAAACCTCCACTAGCACACAGCTCTGTTAATTCTTTAACCATGGTGCAAGCCTCACTTTCATTTGACACTGACAAGAGACAATCGTCTACATAGAAATTGTCAAGTACTGCACTAACTGCCATAGGTGCCACTTCAACTGCGGCATCCTCTGCTGTTCTCTTTAACGCATAGTTCGCGCAACTAGGTGAGGATGTTGCCCCGAACAAATGTACAGTCATCTTGAACTCTTGCAATGGTTTGCTCAAATCGCCTTCAGGCCACCAGAGGAAGCGCAACAGATCAGTGTCTTCTGGTGGTACCTGAACCTGGTGATACATAGCCTCTATGTCTGACATTAAGGCAACGTGGTCATGTCTAAAACGAGTCAACACTCCGACTAGTGTGTTAGTTAAGTCAGGACCTTGTAAAAGTTCTGCGTTCAGTGACTTGCCCTGATAAGATGCTGCACAATCAAAAACTACACGGAGTTTTCTTTTCTGCGGGTGGTACACACCGTGATGGGGTATGTACCATACTCTCCCGTCGTTACGATCAAGCTGTTCTTGAGGAACAGGTACTGCGTAGCCTTTGTTCAGTAGGTCAGACATGAATGCATTGTACTCATTGTGAAAGTCTCTATTTTTAAGCAGCTTTCTTTTGAGGTTTTCTGCTCTTTGCAAAACTAGAGTACGATTGTTAGGTAGTGTGACTGACTTATTTCTAAGTGGTAGGCCTATGCTATGATGCCCATCAGCCTTTTTAACAGTCTCTTTGACAGAGTTCATGAACTGAATATCCTCTCGCGACATCTCATGCCGCTCTTCACATGCCCTTTCTGGAAAGTCATGATTAAACTGCTGCAGACACATTGTTTCTACTTCTGACATTGAGATGCGATTTACAGAAGCACTTTGCTCATTTTCAAAGTCTTTTCCTTTCAGTGGTCCATTGATGACCCAGCCAAGGATCGTGCGGACAGCATAAGGACCATTGTCTACACTATGGATAATTTCCCATGGCTCCATTGCCTTGTGAGCATTTGACCCTATCAAAAGTCCAACCTCTGCATCTATTTCAGGAAGCTCTACTCCATGCAGGTATGGCCACTTTTCTAAATCTCTTTGCACAGGAATGCTATCTTTCGTCACTGGAATGTCTCTATGCGTGTAAGCATCAGGTAAGTCTACATAGACATTTTCTTTCACACCACAAACTTCTAAGCCTGAAACTAAGTAACTTGGCTCTAACTTTTTCTGACCCATTGTGCGGAGAAGAATCTGAGTTTTCTTGCCTTCTGTGCCAAGCTGTCTCATTAGTTTCTCAGAGCAAAATGTTGCTTCGCTACCATTGTCCAAAAACGCATAAGTCTTGACTGTTTTGTTGTTTTTCTTTAGCTTAACATGAACTGGGACAATAGCCAAGACACAACTGTTATTACCGGCCCCGGTAGCACCACAAGTTCCGCCTGTAATAGGGATAGGGCTGGGGACTTCAGTATCAGCATTTTCGATGTCATTGTTAGCTTTGTGTTCTACTGTTTCATCCTCTGCCTTAGCATAATGAAGCATGCTTGGATGTCTTTTAGGACAGTAGTCACATTGGATTCGTTTCTTACAGTCTTTACTTAAATGTCCCTGATTTAGGCATGAAAAACATAGTCCTTTTCCCTTAAGGAACTCTACTCTCTCTTTGTGAGGCAGTTTTCTGATTTTTTGACATTCAGCTAGTGTGTGGCCTTTCTCACAATATGTGCAAGGTCTTTTAAATGCTTCAATAGTTTGGCGTAAGTTGCCTTTATTGCTATCTGGCAACCTTTCCTTTGTGGCAAGGGCTACGCTGGTAGCAAATGCACTGCCCTTTGGTCTAAATGGTTTGTTCGTTTTCAAGTATTGCTTGCCTTTGTCATTAGCATCTTTAATATCCCCAAATAACGGATCTGATGCTATCTTAGCTTGTCTGTTCAGGAATCTAACCAAATCTGAAAATCTAGCTCTCCTGCCAGATGTTTCCTGAATATCAAAAGCAGACACTCTCCACATTTCTCTCATCCTATGAGGTAGCTTGGAAACCATAACTCTTAGATTGGTGGGGTTGTCTAACTCCTCAAGTTGGTTAATGTCCTGCATAGCATTGTTACAACCAGTGAGAAACAAGGAGTAACTGTGAAGGGCTTTGGCATCATCTGCCTTTACCTGAGGCCAATTAACGGCTCTGTTCAGGTAAGCTGTCGCTATCTTTATCTCATTGCCATAGTGATACTGCAAAAGTTTCATTGCCTCTTTGTATCCCTGCTGAGGGCTCATGTGTTGGCAACTTCTGACTAAGTCTCTCGGTTCACCACGAGTAAACTGCTCAAGATAGTATATTCGGTCACTGTCGTTGTCAGTTTTATCACTGATGGTGTGTTCAAAGGCTCTAAGAAAGAGTTTGAACTCTAAAGGATCACCACTAAAGATGGGAACATCTCTCTGCGGTAAATTTGAGAGTCTTTGCTGCTTAACTAACAACTCAGTGATGTCATTTTGTTTCAGCATTACTTCACACAGATTAACACTAGTGTCACTTTCCACTTGTTGGGTAGGGTTCTCTTGTTTAACATTTAGCTGTGGTCTGGTAATGATTTGAGTGTTTAACTGTTCATTAGTTACAACTAGGGGCAAACTGGGTTGCTGGTAACTACTGAATGTGGTAGGTTCACGATGAGTCGTACTCGTATTCTCACATTGTTCGTACTCACACTCTTCCAATACCTTTATTTTTGCTGTAGAAGCAGCAATGGCCGTCTCGATTTCAAGCTGCTCCTTCTTTGCCTTTAGCTTTAGCTCTTCCATTTCCAAAGCTTGTTTTGCTTTCAGTGATGCTGCCTTAGCAAGTAAAGCAGCTCTTTCCGCTTGTTCCTTGTGGCGTACTGATGATGTGGATGAAGCCTTGGATCTGGCCGAGCAGCTGCTGATCCTTCCCTCGGAGATGCAGGAACTCGGTGGCCTTTTCTTCGGTGCAGTTGCTATCGACACGCTGTCGTCTGGACCCACGTCGTCCTGTTGCTGCTGCCTGGTAGACATCGACGCAATGTCGTCTGGACCTACGTCGTCCTGTTGCTGTTGTCTCGCTGAAATGGTCCATTTCTCAACATCGACCATAAAATTGCTGAAATGTTCCCTTTTAGGCAGGAACCAATATGTTTGATCAGCTTCTTTCTCATCTGGTGACAACAGTCGCAGCACATCTTCATTTGCTTTATCAAAGTCATTCAAAAGTTTAGAGCACTCATTTAAATGGTCATCAACAGTGTCTGGATCTTCATTGTCTTTCATTAAAGCATTTATTTTGTTCGTTTTTGCAGTCAGTTGAGAAAGTTTAGTTCTTCTTACATTCATTTGTCTGTGCAAGTGCTCTTCCAGTCCTTTTTCAGTGTACTTTGGTGCCCTCTTGTGACCATCGCCGGTACTGCAGGTGTTTTCCTTCTGCCTGGTCTCTAGCGTCTCGTCATCCGCCATCTTGCTTTATGTTACGCCGAAATATTCAACAAAAGCTCTAATAAAGTAGTCTATGACACAAAGCGTGCATTGCTTTCTACTTGAGTGCCATCTGGCGAAGACTACAACTTCCTGGCTGTCTTATATTTCTTCTTTTGGCTTATTTTCGCTAGTTACCATGCTGCAGTCCTTTCTCCATTGAAGTTCCATGGCGAAGGGCTCCTTCTCTTGCTGAGCGAGGTCGTTTTACTTAATGTAATGGCTATTCTTTGATTTCTAGTAGCTCCATATGCTTCTTAATATAACCACTTCTAAAAATGAATGGACGGTAGACTGTTTTACGCGTTGGACAACTAGACGTCGTCGCACACGGTAAAACGACCGTGTTGCTCCGCCGTCCATCTTTATTGAAAAGAAAAAACACCGGCCCTTCTTCTACAGTTCAAGTGCATACAATGATATTGTACCCTCTAGCGTTCACACATGGTAACATCAATGTAATGTAATGACTATGAATTACTTCATTACTTTTAACCTCATTAATACTCTATGAATTAAACAAATATTCAAATGAAATATACTTTTATCCAAATAATCATTAACTTATAATATGCCTCAAAAAATGGCGCTTACACCAGCCATTTTCTCTCGTCTCTTCTGCCTTCTGCTTTTCCTGATTTTGACAGGATACTCTGGCAAAACTTCATTAAAATATGGCAATTCAGAAAAAACATCTAGGTCCTCCTCAGCTACCCCCGGCTCTGAAGATTCTGAATTAAGTTGAGATGGCACTCTTGGACCACCAGTCTGGCTTGTTTCAGCTGATACTCCTTTATTCTCACCTGCTTTCATCTCTAGTCCTTGATTCTGCCTCTGTGACCTGGTCACTACATTTACTGGCTTGCATCTTTGAATCAGATCTTGAAGGATGGGGACATCCTGGCCTATGATTACCTGGTGAACCAAACTATCTACAACCCCAACTGAAACAAGATAGGTCTGCCCATTTACTTCCAGGTACACCTCAGTCACTGGATAAGCTTTGCAGTCACCATGCACACAAGAAATGTCCAACACTGGTTTCCCTAGGGGCCACTCTTTCTGAACCAGTGATGGATGTATGAGGGTTTGCACACTGCCCGTGTCCAGTAGAGCTTGAGCTCTTTTACCATTTACCTTAAAGGTCCCATATTATGCAAAATTCACTTTTTAATGGTTTTGGAACAGTCATACTGGTCCCCCCGCATGTGTAGGAGACCCGTAAGTGTGAAACTCTTTCAGGCGCTCTCTCTCCCCCCTGCTCCACCTCTAGGGAAGTAAGCGCTGAAATGAGCTTGTTTGAAAGCGTGTACGTTATGACGTCATAAGGGACAATAACCACTCCCCACAGAGCGATGGACCCGTCTACCGGCTCTCAAAGCCCGCCCTCTAAAAATCACCTAGCGCCCAGTGTTTTTCCCTCTTCGGCAACCCTCGTTAGCGGACATGGCTAAGCGACAGAAGCACTGTTCTGTTTGTGGCTGCATAAATGAACACGAAAACGTTTTTTTACTTCCATCCACTGAACCCACGAGGACTGAGTGGATTAATTTTATTTTTGGAGGAAATGTACCCGGAAAACTTCCAAAGGTTTTGCATGTCTGTGGCCAGCATTTCAAAGAGGACTGTTTCCACAACATGGGGGCATGGAAAGCAGGCTTCGCCAACCGTTTGAAGCTGAAGCCAGGTTCAATACCAACTGTCCGTGACACAGCTGGAGAGGTAAGAGCTGGCAGTTATTTTATCGTTTCGGCCTTATTAGTCTGATAGCTTGAAAATATATTAACCTGTCAATCACCTCATGACGGGCGATGCGATGGGCGGAGCCAACAGCTGAGCTGCTCCACCAGGGTTCCGCCCACCATAAACGGCACATTTCTGAAGCTGCTAAAAAGAGGGAGGTGAAGAGAAGCCGCTGCACTCAAACTGAGGGTCGATTTGTCCATACCATGGCGGAAATATTTCATTTAGATATTAATGAATGGTCTCACATTGGGAATAAAGTGTATAATATGGGACCTTTAACAGTAGTCACTTGCTCTTTCCCAACACTAGTGAATTTGTTTTCACATGGCCTTGGGAGAGTACAGACATAAGCTGTTTTTGCCTTTCTAACAGGGCACTCTGGTTTAATATGTCCTTCCTGACCACAGTAGAAACAGACTGGTTTAGCTGTTAACCTTGTCTTCATTTGAACACTAGGATTGTCAAGGGCTTTAGCTTGTTCTAGCTCCCTAGGACCACCCCCGCCCCCAGATGGCTTACCTCGTGCAGTGAAGGACTTGGAAGACTCAAACCGGTAGTTCTTGGACCCTCGTCGTGCTGCCAAGAAGGTCTCCACCAGAAGTGCAGCCTCCAGTGCTGATTCGGGGTCCCTTTCCTTGACCCAAATTCGGAGCTCTGGCTTCAAGGATAGATAAAATTGCTCCATAATAATGATATCTCCAACCTGCTCCTTTGGTCTTCCTTGCTGGTTGGATCCATTTATTGTAGAGCTCATTCAGCCGGTTGTAGAATTCCCTTGGGCTTTCACTGGGACGGATATCAGGCTCCCTAAACCGCTGGCGATACACCTCCTCATTGATTTCATACTTGGCAAGTATGGCTTCTTTGACCCTCTTATAATCAGATGTGTCATCCGCTGCCATGCCCACATAAGCAGCTCGTGCTTTCCCCGACAGATGTGGAACCAGCCTCACAGTCCACTCAGCCTCCGGCCACTGATATGCCACTGCCAGGCGCTCGAACATGGTCAAGTACTGCTCAATGTCATCATTCTCCTCCAGCTTTGGGACTACAGCTTTACCCCAGCTCCTGCCAGGTTGCACCCTCGGCACCCTGGACTGGGATACCAACTGGTCGTCTTCATCATTCTCATCTGTATGCTGCAGCTGTTGTGGAGAATTCTGCTGGGGCTGACTCTCTCGCTGCTCCTCCAGTTCATCTCGCAAATTGTTCATCTGAATCTGCATCTGGCGCCACCGTTTATCCTGCTTTAATGCTTCCTTGTCCCATCTCTCATTCAGGTCACGTTGAAACTGAAGACATTGCTGCAATAAACCTGTAATGGAGTCAATGTCTGTTGGTACTGGATTCTCCTCCCTCTGGTGTATTGTCAGGGGCACTCCTCCAGCTGCCCCTTCCTCCTGGTCATCAGCAACGTCCAGCTTTTGTCCTTTAGAGTGTGCCTTTGGTCCCATGTTGCCAGCTCTTAATGCTTGTTCTCTTCTCAATGGCTGCGATGCATCCCACTTCTGACACCAAATGTAGGGGTGTAGATATTATGGAACCCTCAAAACAGGACAAAAATCAGCATCTCGAAGGGTAAAGCATCTCACATGCATGGAAAGAATCTCCACAGTCACTTCTTAGAGCTCTGAGTTTTCTTTTACTTAGAAGTTAATGATTCTCTTTACATTGCAAAATAGCTCACCAATAGCAGGGTGGTTTACAGCATGCATCATCACAGTTCGATCCAGCAGTGTCAGAGTTACAACCAAAAAAGAACAAAACCCGTCTCACATCTCTGCTCCCCCACCTAAATAATTATCGGTTAAACCATTCTACAAAAAGATGGTGTCCCTCATACTTCTAAATACAAATAAACTACTAGTTACAACATAATTTTCCTGAACTTATTTACAAACTACATACATTGTGACTAACTAAACGTAATACATAACAGAAAAGCTAAAGTAACATTCACAGAAAACAAACTAATCAAAACCCCCATTCACTCCCATCCCTCTCTACTCTGACTCCCTGGTTCAGCCCAATCAGGTGATTATTGGACAATTTCCAGCAGCTTGGGTCCTTAGGCTGCCCCCATGTGTGCACTCCATGAAGTCACGCCCAGCAAGACCTCAGAGAGAGAGATGTTAGTGACTTTTCACAAAATAAATCACAACTACAACTTAAGCAAAAAAAACAATGTCACAATATATGGAACACATTCACCTTAGTGAGGGGGCTGTCACACCACACCCTCACAAATGTGTAAAGAAGCATCTGTAAACAAACAGTTTGGAAATGGCAACCTGGGTCGGTTACATCAGGCCCTACAGCTGAGGTCACTAACAAGCGGAGCGCGGTCCGGATCCGGTCCCAGAACCTGTCCCATGTGGACCTGGACCTAGAATACAAAAACTGCCACAACTTTCCCAGACTTCAGGGTGGTGACTTTCGGGCTGGTTCGCCTGTGAAGAGGCTTGACGGTTCTGTCTTTGATGGTAGCTCCACTCCTGGGTGAAGCAGCTGCTAGCTTCAGCATTAGCACCACTCTTGTTCCAGAGTGGCTTGACACCAGGAAAGCGACAGCTGAAGCCACGTCTTGATACGTCTGTGCTGGTGGTTCCTGAAGCTCTGACTCCAGCTGCAGTCCACTCTTTGTGAATCTCCCCCACATTTGAATGGGTTTCGTTCCACAATCCTCTCCAGGGTGTGGTTATCCCTACTGCTTATACACCTTTTCTACACATCTTTTCCTTCCCTTCTCCTCTATTAATGTTCATGAACACAGAGCTCTGTGAACATCCAGCCTCTTCAGCATCGACCTTTGTGTCTTCCCTCCTTGTTAAAGGTGTCAATGGTCGTCTTTTGGCCAACCGTCAGGTCAGCAGTCATCCTCGTGATTGTGTAGCCAACAGAACATTTCAAATATGTCAGTCTGTGAGGAATGAAGGTCCAAATTATATAAGTTTCAGTTTTTAAATGGAAATATTGAAATAAATCAACTTTTTGATATTATTCTCATTTCACGATGAGCAGCTGTGTTCTGCTTCTGTTCAGAATATATTCTGGACAGATTTTTTCAGCTTATATTCAGGATGTAATGAGGATACATTCAGCTTATATTCAGGATATAATGAGAATTTTTTCAGCATATATTCAGGATATAATGAGGATTTTTTCAGCTTATATTCAGGATATAATGAGGATACATTCAGCTTATATTCAGGATATAATGAGAATATATTCAGCTTATATTCAGGATATAATGAGGATTTTTTCAGCATATATTCAGGATATAATGAGGATTTTTTCAGCTTATATTCAGGATATAATGAGGATACATTCAGCTTATATTCAGGATACAATGAGGATATATTCAGCTTATATTCAGGATATAATGAGGATATATTCAGCATATATTCAGGATATAATGAGGATATATTCATCTTATATTCAGGATATAATGAGGATATATTCAGGATATAATGAGGATATATTCAGCTGATATTCAGGATATAATGAGGATATATTCAGCTTATATTCAGGATATAATGAGGACTTTTCCAGCTTATATTCAGGCTATAATGAGGATTTTTTTCAGCTTATATTGAGGATTTAATGAGGATATATTCAGCTTATATTCAGGATATAATGAGGATATATTCAGCTTATATTGAGGATATAATGAGGATTTTTTCAGCATATATTCAGGATATAATGAGGATATATTCAGCTTATATTCAGGACATAATGAGGATTTTTTCAGCTTATATTCAGGATATAATGAGGATATATTCAGCTTATATTCAGGATATAATGAGGATATATTCAGCTGATATTCAGGATATAATGAGGATATATTCAGCTTATATTCAGGATATAATGAGGATATATTCAGGATATAATGAGGATACATTCAGCTTATATTCAGGATATAATGAGGATATATTCAGCTTATATTCAGGATATAATGAGGATATATTCATCTTATATTCAGGATATAATGAGGATATATTCAGCATATATTCAGGATATAATGAGGATATATTCAGCTTATATTCAGGATATAATGAGGATTTTTTCAGCTTATATTCAGGATATAATGAGGATATATTCAGCTTATATTCAGGATATAATGAGGATATATTCAGCTTATATTCAGGATATGAGGATTTTTTCAGCTTATATTCAGGATATAATGAGGATATATTCTGGATATAATGAGGATACATTCAGCTTATATTCAGGATATAATGAGGATATATTCAGCTTATATTCAGGATATAATGAGGATATATTCATCTTATATTCAGGATATAATGAGGATATATTCAGCATATATTCAGGATATAATGAGGATATATTCAGCTTATATTCAGGATATAATGAGGATTTTTTCAGCATATATTCAGGATATAATGAGGATATATTCAGCTTATATTCAGGATATAATGAGGATTTTTTCAGCTTATATTCAGGATATAATGAGGATATATTCAGCTTATATTCAGGATATAATGAGGATATATTCAGCATATATTCAGGATATAATGAGGATATATTCAGCTTATATTCAGGATATAATGAGGATTTTTTCAGCATATATTCAGGATATAATGAGGATATATTCAGCTTATATTCAGGATATAATGAGGATATATTCAGCTTATATTCAGGATATAATGAGGATATATTCAGCTTATATTCAGGATATAATGAGGATTTTTTCAGCTTATATTCAGGATATAATGAGGATATATTCAGGATATAATGAGGATACATTCAGCTTATATTCAGGATATAATGAGGATATATTCATCTTATATTCAGGATTTAATGAGGATATATTCAGCTTATATTCAGGATATAATCAGGGCCATGCACGCTTTGGAGGGGCAGATGCTCAAAGTTGAAAAGGGGCACACCGATCCGAAGGAGCTAGCAGGTCCTGGTTGCAGGACGTCAGAGGGTCCTAGCCGGCCCGCTGCTCTGGCATACGTTGGTGCTGATATGTGCATCACGGACAACTGGAACCTGACCAGAGGGACACTTGTAGCTCTGGACTCGTCATCCAGAAACCAGAAGCCTGACCTGCTTCCCGTCGGCTCGGCTGTAAGGTGGAGAATCCACCGAGCACACACATCTGCTGCAGAGCTCGTCGCCGGCCAGCAGCCAGCCCTCGCTCGGTCTCTGGCTGCTCCGCTGCAGGAGGCCACGCCTACAAGGGTCATGTGACCTACCCAATTATTATTACAAACTATTATTTGGTTTGTTATTCTGGGCCACAACCACAGACTTTCACCCCTCCCATTCCTCTGCAGGTGTGTCCAGGATAGCAGGGACAGGTGGAGGGCAGGGTCAGACCTGGACCGGTCCCTCTCCAGGCCAGACCGGCGTGGAGCGGACCAGTCCTTCAACGTGGTGTAGAAGAAACTTATTATGCCTTATTGCCTCATATATTCACTTCATTTAGGGTTCATTTACCTCATTTTTCTTTCATTATATACATTTATTCATTGATTGTTCCTTTATTACACTAAAAAAAAAAAAAAGACCCGTCTCAGACCCCAGTCCGTTACACACACCTCAGATCTGGTCTTAAACCCGGATTCGGGACCACACGTTTATTGATACTGAATCAAAAAAAAAAAAAAAAAAAAGCATCTTATGACGTCATCACCACATTTATTATCAGTCTCGTGACAGTGATCAACTCTCCTGATGGATGGATACGTCACTCGGCCGCCTCGCGCCGCTGTTCCTTGTGGACCACGAGCCCCTTGCTGATCAAGTCCGGGATCTCCACCGCGAGCCACGGACCGAGTCCGAGCGCCATGAGGTGCGCAAGACCGAAGCGCGGCGAGTTTCGCGCCCAAAGCGGAGCGAAGTGTTCGGTGAGGCAGATCTTCCCGCCGCGGTACATCTTGGCCGTCTTCCCGTCCAGCTCCGGAACCGCCACCTCAGGCGCGGTGTCCGGGTACGTCACCGGGATGTCGAAGTCCAACCGGAACTCGTAGCGCAGCAGCTCGTGGATGAACCAGCACGTGCCAGTCCAGCGCGTGCCGTCCGCGTTGGACTCCAGGCGGAACCAGTCGTTATCGTCCGCCTTGTTCTGCTCCACAAACCGGATCAGCGCCTGGTACTCCTCCTTCAGCCGCTGCGGCCACAGCGCGCGTTCCCGGGGCCCCGCGTGCGTCTTCAGGAGCGGAATCTGCGAAACGACTTTGCGCGTGGCCTCGTCCGCCATTTTGTGTAACTCAGGTGGAATAGGTCGGAGTTTAGAACAGTTCCACTCGAGTCCTGACCGGTCCGTCCACCGTTCTGTCTGCAGACGGACGTGGACTTCCGGTTTGGCACCTACCGGAAACTGTTCGCTACATCACCGTAACTTCCGGCAGGGGCTTTTCAAAACAAAAGCACCCACTCTTCTGATCCATGAAATATTGATTTCTGATCAGTGATGATCCGGGGTGGAGCGTCGGACGGGTAGAAACAGGTTTCTGAACATCCTCCAGGTGAATTCTGGACTCGCGTCATGGAATAAAATTTAAATCACATCACACATTTTCACAGTTTCTAAAATAAAAAAAAAAGCTAAATTTTGCAGAATTCAAACGTTTTCAAGTTCCAACAAATATTGAAGAAGAACCAAATCCTCACACACTCCCAACTCCGTCTCTGATTGGTTGGCCTGCAGACAGCGTGAGAACCTGGTCACCAGCACCTTCTTCATGCCTGCTCACATCCAGCGGCTGAGAGAGAATCAACCAGTCAAACCATCACAGTCTGCTACAGACGCTGGACCAGAAGCTTCTGGTCCCAGTCCCAAGTCCTGGTACCGCTTCTGGACCCAGTGAGTCGTAGTCAGACTCACTCAGTCTGGACCCAGTCTGGGTTGGATAAGACTGAACTGGCTAGTGGGACCACTGGAGGATTAACTGGGAGATGGACCTGGTTTCAGACTTTTCCAGGTGAGCCTCAATCCTGAGGGACTTCCCTGAAAAACCGTCCTGGGTCGGTCTGAGGTCAGCGTGTAGAGAACCAGGTGAACACAGGCAGAACTTCCTGAGTAGAAACAGGAAGTGATGTTGACCCTGCAGCAGCTGTTGGTCATGTTTCATGACTTCCTGTCAGCAGGGAACATGGCGGAGGTGTTCAAACTTTATTCCAACCACAGATGTGTTACAGGTTAAAACAGTAAAAAATCTAAATAACATCGTCTTTTCCTCCTCGTCTTACTGATCCTCAGAACACCTGGATAAGCCCCGCCCACTCTGCCAGAGGCCATACCCCGTTTTCCTGTACATTGCTAGGAGACGATTTCCAGTCCCAGGTCCTGACGGGGACGGTCCAGGCGGTGCCATAGTTCGCCATAATGTAATCCAGCGTCTGGCATGGAACACGAACTTTCAGCTCCAGAAGCTCCGCCCAGCAGAGCGAGAAGCGAGGGAAGACGTACCTGGACACAAGAACAACTTTATTTACAACATGTACTGGACAGGAGCCGTAAACACCAGGACAGGTGCAGTGAACACCTGGAAGGTGTTCCACCAGCGTAGCTACAGGAAGCCAGGCTGTATGAGGAAAGCTTCGCTCAAACTAACACCAGCTCTGAATTAAGACTCAACTCGTTCCACTAACACATCCAGCTGCATCTAGCTGAGCTAATCCAAGCGAGGCTTACGTAGCCTGGCTATGTGGAGGTCCTGAGGAACGCAGGAAGCCCTGACAAGTGGACGGTGGAAAAGAGGAGCAGCAGGAAAAGAGAGCAAACCCAGAGCTTCATTTTCTCAGCAGCTGAACCAAGAATGCTGATGGAGATGTATGAGGACTTTTAAAGTGTCCTCACCAGAAAAGGTGATGCAGCCTGGTTAATAAAGGGAAGCAGCAAACAGCTTTTTCTTTCTTTAAACACCCTCGGCCTGTATGGACGGGGCTCAGCTGATCCCAGTTTTACTGGTAGCCAACCAGAGGCAGTGGAGGTCGGGTTCCTGAACCTGGGGAGGGCTAATAAGGTGTTAACTAGTTTTAATGAAAACCAAGTTCTTTTTAATTTAAGTTCATGTTGCGTTTCTTTAGTTGCATGGCGCTGACAGATTTATTGCCGTTTCCAGACAGTGACGGTGGTGATACGATAACAAGTGTTTTTATTTTATTTTATACCAGAATGAGGTGGAGCAGCTCTACCAGGTGGAACTTTCTTTAGAGTCTGTATCAGAGCTTTGAGACACAGCTAAGCTAAGCTAACGTTAGCCTGCCCAAGCAGGCGAGTTCTGGTTACCATGGTTACTCAGCGGCGTTCACATAAGCCACGCTGATGGAACGGAACTCTGGCTTAAATGAGCCAGACTTAAACCCGGCTTTCCCTTCATCCAGCTTCGTGGAACACCCCCTGGACAGGTGCAGTCGACACCTGGACAGAGTTGGGTGAAGTGGATCGTATCAGGCAGTGTGAACGATTCTTACTTGAACTTCCTGCCGCTCTTCGCCTGCGTTCCTCCGTTCCACACCACGTCTCCATCCTCATAGAAGAAGAAAATGTCCAGTTTGACGTCGTCCCTCACAAAGGACAGCTCCAGACTGTCCTCCACCTGCTCGTCAAAATAAAAACACGAGTCTGATGCAGGACGACGCAGCGACCGTACCAAACACAGCTCGATTCAAAGAAAGGTTAACACGGAAAAAAAAGAAAGAAAAAGTCCAACCTTTCCAAACTTGTGTTTGAGGGACAGGCCGGCATCTCTGAACGCTGGGATGATGTCAGACCTGAAGTCTGTGATGAAGATCCCAATGTCGACGTCTCGACTGTACGAGATGACGCTGCACTGCCGGAACCATCCTGCAGAGGGCGAGAGACACCCACACAGACAGAAACACAGAGTGAGAGAGGACAAGAAGCACCAGTAAGTAGTGTTACCATGGTAACCATGAGGCAGCTTGTTCTCCAGGTGTTAGCCTGTTAGAAAACAACAGGTCTCCCAGTATGCAAATCCCTACAGGTGGTCTACAGCCTGCCAGACTGTCCACTGGTCCATCAACCTAATAGGTGACATGGCCTCTATTCTTCATAGACCAGGATGACCATGGCTGCCAGAACCAGATGCAGAGAGACTTCCTGGTCTGCAGCCGCTATTTAAACTCTGCTCCATCTATACCACCAAGTACCTCAAAGGAACATGAGGTAGTTTAGCCTTCGACCAGAGTTCTCATCTGTGGTTCAAGGATTGAAGACGAGGACTAACGACTTGTTAGTATGTTGTTGGAAAATTGTTAGTGTGTTGTTGGTATGTTAGCATGTTAGCAAATTTCCCTGAGGACTCTCCAAAGGGATTAATAATGTATTTCTATTCTATTCTATGTTGTTAGCGTGTTGTTGGTATGTTGTTAGCATGTTATTAGCATGTTGTTGGTATGGTTTTAGCATGTTGTTGGTATGTTGTTAGCATGTTGTTGGTATGTTGTTGGTATGTTGTTAGCATGTTGTTGGTATGTTGTTAGTACATTGTTGGTATGTTGTCAGCATGTTATTAGCATGTTGTTGGTATGTTGTTAGCATTTTGTTGGTATGTTGTTAGCATGTTGTTGGTATGTTTTTAGTACATTGTTGGTATGTTGTTAGCATGTTATTAGCATGTTGTTGGTATGGTTTTAGCATGTTGTTAGCATGTTGTTGGTATGTTGTTGGTATGTTTTTAGTACATTATTGGTATGTTGTCAGCATGTTATTAGCATGTTGTTGGTATGGTTTTAGCATGTTGTTGGCATGTTGTTAGCATGTTGTTGGTATGTTGTTAGCATGTTGTTGGTATGTTGTTAGTACATTGTTGGTATGTTATTAGCATGTTGTTGGTATGTTGTTAGCATGTTGTTAGCATGTTATTAGTATGTTGGTGGTATGGTTTTAGCATGTTGTTGGCATGTTGTTAGTATGTTGTTAGTATGTTGTTAGCATGTTGTTAGCATGTTGCTGGTATGGTTTTAGCATGTTGTTGGTATGTTGTTAGTACATTGTTGTCATGTTGTTGGTATGTTGTTAGCATGTTGTTGGTATGTTGTTAGCATGTTGTTGGTATGTTGTTAGTACATTGTTGGTATGTTGTTAGCATGTTGTTGGTATGTTGTTAGTACATTGTTGGTATGTTGTTAGCATGTTGTTGGTATGTTGTTAGTACATTGTTGGTATGGTTTTAGCATGTTGTTGGTATTTTGTTGGTATGTTGTTAGCATGTTGTTGGTATGTTGTTGGTATGTTGTTAGCATGTTGTTGGTATGTTGTTAGTACATTGTTGGTATGTTATTAGCATGTTGCTGGTATGTTGTTAGCATGTTATTAGCATGTTGTTGGTATGGTTTTAGCATGTTGTTGGTATGTTGTTAGCATGTTGTTGGTATGTTATTAGTACATTGTTGGTATGTTGTTAGCATGTTGTTGGTATGTTGTTAGCACATTGTTGATTTGTTACCCAGACAGGTTCCGCTGCTGAGCCAGAACGGGATGTGGAGCTGAGCGAGTGTTCGAGCAGCTAAATGCAGCAATGTTTTCACTTTCCTTCGGAAATCTACAGCGGCTGAAGATGAGTCATCAGGGTAGAGCTGCATTCACACACAGTGAGGAGAGAGAGAGCAAGACAGAGAGAGATTTCATACCATTGATTTCTTTTTATTTGTAACTTCATATTCTGTGAGTTAATAAAAACCTGCAGGAAGTTGCGGGCGTCACGGTAACGGCATTCCAGAAAACGGGCGTGTTGCTGTTGGAAGAGGAAACGGGAAATATTGCGGGGGACTCGGACATTGAGGCCATCCAAGACGGTGAGGATCAGCTCCTGCCTGCAGAGGGCATCGTGCACAACAGAAACAGGAAGTTTACTGCTGGGACATGCGTCAGAGCATCAGAGCAAGCAAGAAGCATCAGGTGAACCAGAGTTTACATCAACGCAGAACAACTTGGAGATAAGATCAGACAACTGTGGACCACTGTGTAACACTGTCTAACATTAGTCCAGGTAGCCATGCTGCGGTCCATGTTAGCAGATACGAGGTTATTAGGACACCCAGTAATGGAGGCGCTGTAAGATGGCACAACATACACCACGGCTGCTGGCGTTGTCCTCGTGGTTGTCCTGTAGGTGGCACCAGAGATTTAACATGGTTCTCTGGCTCCTTGTTTCTAAGCTGGTGTAGGTACAAAACCCGGCATAAGCCAGTTCTAGTCAGCTTCTGGGATCTATAAAACCAAACATGGTGGGAGAACATCCCTCCCTCCATGGCTACTCTGACCCTGCCGTACGCAGAAAATCTGGAGAAACGGGAAACTGCAACATCAACGGTTCAGATATTCCCTTTCACACCACGTTAGATATTAAAGCTGTTTGCAGACATGAATAAAGAGGCATGTTTGATATGAATATTCCTGAAAAATAAAGATGAATCAGGATGAACAGAAAAGCTGATGTTTGTTAACCAGAAGCTCAACCAGTAAAACATGTTCTGTCATTGTGGAACAAAACTTCTGTTCAGGCTGAATAAGGCGACAGTCTGCTGCAGCAGGTTCCACACATTCATAATCATTAGAAATAACATGGTCACCATGGAAACATACTCGTCAGGCTACAGCCAGTGTGTTCAGCTGTTCAGAGCATTGATGGTTGGATATAAAACTCCCCAGAGCGTAAAGACGTATGTAACAAAGGTGATATGTCTTTAATTCTATGTTTGAAACACCACCAAATCCTGATTAAACTAGAAAATCTTCCCTTTCCTTTGGTTCAGAATATGTTCAGTAGTTTGTCTATACTCCAGTTTTAATAAGGGTACTGTCCCTTTAAGAAGTCGCAGTTTGATGATGCCAGCACTGCGCCGTTCTCAGTCTGCGCTTTGCTGTCTGAGAGAAGGTACGGTTCATTTTTCTGCTCCAAGTTAAAGGAGTATTTAAAGCAGTTTGTGGTGGTGCTGGTATGAGCTGGTAGCCGTCCATGTACTGTCCAGCTACCGCGTTTTCTTATGTGTTTGCTAGCAGGACGCTGATGACCAACCTGAAGCAAGCTGCATGTCACAGCTCATTTCTGTTTATTTGTGCAGACTGCCAACTACCAGACTGATATTAAAGAGCAACCAGCAACAAGGTTATCGTTACACAGAGACTCCCCAGTGTGGACTCGGTCAGGAACAGTACGAGTGGACTGTGGACACACCTGTTACGTGTACAACAGCTGATCTGGCTTTGCTATACGACATGGCAGCAGACTCCGGAGAAAGCAGGTTTTCAGAGACCAGCAAGACTTACTGCATAGCTCAGGACCCGGTTCCAGCTGTCCTGTGCTAACACTTACACTAACATTGAAACAGCTTGTAGCTCAGTGTGTTCACGACTGGGGAGAAACACAAGAGAACTCGAGGCCAGGAAAATAAACGGGCTGTTCTCCACCAACCAGCTAATGTGTCCTCCAGTGGCAGGTAACACCACGCTAACCCACCAAGGCTAGAGACTGAACATGACTGGAAAAGTGAGAAGGAGGCATCACATGGTGAATTAGCACAGTGGTTAGAAGAACAGTGGAGCACAGCTCGGAGATTCTTTGCTGATATCTACCACTGCGATGGTAGGGTTGTTCTAGTTTCCTGCTCGGTACGACTTCATCGTGCTGCCTTGTGACGTTTAAGGTGATTGTAGAGATCTGTGGTGTTGCCTTGTGGTGCTGCAACCAGGCCTAAACACACTTTACTGTGCAGCTCACGCTGCTCGTCATCATCTGGCTTGAATCCAAGATATTTCCACAGCGCTGCGAATGCAAACCTTTTATGGGTTCGAGTTCAGCTCAGGTGGGTGGTGACTCGCCCCTACCACTGGGCTTTCCTCGCCATCCATTCTAAACCTCCTTACCGTAGACTTTCCTCCGCTTTGACTCGCTCACCCTTTCCAAACACGACTGCAGGCGGCTTCCTCCACTGGATCGCGTCTTTCAAAGATGCTTTACTGTTGGTTGAGGGAGGAGGCAGTGACGGTGCTGCGTTTAGGGACGCTTGAAAAAATCCGGGATTAGGAGGGTTTGCGATGCAGCTCTTGATATAAATGCTTTAGAAACGCTGGGTGTAGAAATGATATCACGTGTATGTGTGAATGAAAATCATGATTTTTTTAATGATTTATCTTGCAGCCCTAATCCACACCTACTGGTTAAAGATGCTAACTTCACTCTATGAGCTCCGGGTGACACAAATTACCAGCTGCTGAGGGCCGGACCCCCCCTGAATGGCTGACCAAGGGATGAACAATCCTGATACTGAAAGATCCCCAGAAGGGAACAGTCCCATCCAGCGATCGGTAACCTGTCTCTCCACCACATGGAAGCGCCTGTCGGGCATCATAGCCGCTAAGATAAGCAGCACATGGATTATTACATGGCAGACACACAGAAAGCTTTGGTAAAGGTACCAGAGGAGCCAAACACCAGCTGCTGGTTGACAGGACCGTTACTGCCTGGACTGATTACCAGAAAGCCTCTGACTCTACGCCACATACCTGATCCTGGAAAGCCTGAAGCTGAACAAGATCAACACTCTAGGGCTATGTTCACACTGCAGGGCATAAGGCTCAATTTGGATTTTTTTGACAGTCTGTTCACATTTCTAATTAAATGTGACTTGTATGTGATCTCCTGTGTCCCACATGCGTAGAAGACACAACGACGTGATGGCGAGCCTGCGTGACATCTTTGTGTTTGCGGTAACAGCAGAGCGTATGTTTTAAAGTTATAACCAGCATATTTTCAATGGCCTCGTTTTTGGGAGATTACAAAAGAGGAGATCCAGATTTGTGGCCATGGCAACGTGGCAGCAACGTCTCTACAGAGAAACGTGGGTACGGAGTCGCAGCCAGGAGTGGTGGAGAGTCATGTGACCCTTTACAGGAAAGAGTTTATAAACAACCTTGTGTATGACTTGTAGGTCGGATTAATGCGACCTGGCCGTTCAGACTGAAATCTCATGGATAAAGATCAGATACGGATCGGATTTAGGACCACATATCCAGGTGTCCTGGGTCGCATTTAAAAAAAATCTGATCTATGTCGTTCAGACTGTCATGAAAAAATAAGAAACGAGTCGCAGAGGAGCAAAACACCGGATGCATCCTGAACGTAGCCAAAGGGTCTTCATGCAAACTCAATGAGGCTATGGTAGACCGCCCTGGAGGCCAACTTCAAGCCAACTGCAAGTCTCCATCCAATGTGGTATATACCAAGGAGATGCTCTGTCCCCGCTCCTGGTCTACATAGGCCTGAACCAATTAATAAACAATTCTGGCTACCAGCTCAGGAATGGGACCACCATCAGTTACCTCCCCTACATGGACGACTTCCAGCTGTATGCTAAGAATGAACGAGACATGGACTCACTGATCCACACCACCAGGATCTACAGCAGGGACATCGGATTGTCATTCAGACTGGAGAAACCTGGAGGTCTACCGCACCAGGCAGGCCCCCTGTCTACCGCACCAGGCAGGAACCCATGTCTACTGCACCAGGCAGGAACCCAGGTCTACCGCACCAGGCAGGAACCCATGTATGCAGAGATAAGTTGTATGTAATACATACTAAAAGAAAACTCAGTCTTGTGTTTAGTGGTTTTGAGGTCTCCTCCGTTCGAGCCCCTCACACAGAGAATGCTGCATCACATTGGGCTGACCTGTCATATGCTCCGGCGTAGCGGCCGTAGTCCAGCTGCTTGAAGGGGGCAAAGCTTCGGTCCATGTGGGCTTTAAGTCGTAATTCTCCGTGCCACAGGTAGTTGCCGCTACGTTCATACAGAAACACCACCTGGACACAATTCAGGTAGTGAAGTGTTACCACAGGCTTTTATTAAGCTGACACTGACATTGACAACCACGGTGCTGAACTACCGCTCAGTCTGGGTTATGGCAAGTCACATGACATCAGTGAGACAACAGAATCCATCAACCAGAGATCAGTAAACAACAAACACCAAATGGTTTTTAGGGCAAATGCAAATTATTTCTAGGCAAAGTTAAATGGTTGCTAGGCAAAGCTCAATGGTCGCTAGGCAAAGCTCAGTGGTCGCTAGGCAAAGCTTAATGGTCGCTAGGCAAAGCTCAATGGTTGCTAAGCAAAGCTCAGTGGTCGCTAGGCAAAGCAAAATGGTTGCTAGGCAAAGCTCAGTAGTTGCTAAGCAAAGCTCAATGGTTGCTAGGCAAAGCTCAGTGGTTGCTAGGCAAAGTTAAATGGTCGCTAAGCAAAGTTCAATGGTCGCTAGGCAAAGAAAAATGGTCGCTAGGCAAAGCTTATTGGTTGCAAGGCAAAGCTCAATGGTCGCTAAGCAAAGCTCAATGGTCGCTAGACAAAGCTCAATGGTTGCTAGACAAAGTTCAGTTGTCGCTAGGCAAAGCTCAATGGTCACTAGGCAAAGCTAACTGTTGCAAGCATAGTTGACTGGTTGCTAGGCAAAGCTAAATGGTCACTAGCCAAGGCTAAATGTTGCTAGGCATTGTTGTGTGGTTGATTAGTGTTGCTTGGTGGTTGCTAAGTAAGGTCAAAGGATGGTCAGGTGTCACTGAGTGTTGGTGGCTCCACCCACATGGATGATGTAACTGTGGAGACGGAACAGGAAGTGCAATGGGATCTCCTGCCCGGATAGGGTGTCCAGGCTGGCCAATCGTGGGTCTTCTCCTCGCAGCTCCAGCAGCTCAAAGCCTTTCTGTTGAGCAGCCAGTAGGAAAGCAGGCTGCGGAAAAGAAAACAGTACATCACTTTGTGAAAAACATTATTTCTCCTACTGTTTCTGTGGTCACTTCATAAACACTCACGTCATACTTCCACAGATTGGCATGGACAGCGAACGATGTGATTGGCCGGCCGGTGCACAGGAAGCTACAGTGCGGCTCATGGACCATGTGATCACGCTGTAGTAAAGAATCCCGGGACAGCAGGGCCAGCGCCGCTGTGTCCACCAGGAACAGTGGCAGCTTGAAATGCTGAGCCAAAGCTAGAAACTTCTTCACCAGTTGCTGCAGACACACCAGACAGAACGGTTACCATAGTAAGCAGAGGAGGACCGACAAGGCATTAAAAGGGTGACATTAATGC
The DNA here is from genome assembly GCF_017639745.1 of Melanotaenia boesemani. NCBI lineage: Eukaryota > Metazoa > Chordata > Actinopteri > Atheriniformes > Melanotaeniidae > Melanotaenia > Melanotaenia boesemani. The sequence continues at coordinate 486,187 of NC_055700.1, forward strand.
AGGAATGTCAAACTCTACTCCTGGGGGATCTGGAGGTACTGGAGGACCGCTGTCCCCCAGTTCCATGTTCTGTTTTTGTCTGTGCATTAATGAAGTTTCTGCTCCATGCTCTGTGTCCTGTCTCAGTCAATAATAAAGTTTGAAAGCTCCTGGAGCCACTCACCCATTGGTCCTGGCTGGCGGTCAGGTGACCTGCCTGGTTCAGAAAGTGAAGACCTGGTTGCTGTGGAGGAAGCAGAAACATGATCAGAAGACTAGAGAGTAGACCTGGTCCCTAGAGAAGACCAGGGGCCTCATTTCTAAAGCCAGCGTAGGAAAAAAAAACGGTGTACGCCAAATATAGTCAACCTTTGGGATTTATAAAAACCAAACTTGGTGGGAAAATGTTCCTACCTCCATGGCTACTCTGACCCAGACATACACACAAAATCTAGAAAAACGCAGAGACCAGCAGTCCAGAATAAAACTGAGCAGATGATGAGGTGGAGAGTCTGCTGCTAACTTTTACCAGTCAGTAAAAGAAGACGGAAAGTAGCTTTGGTCATTTATTCCGAGATCCAGCAGAGTGGGACAGACTGCAGGTCTGCTGGGTGGAGTCCCACCCTCTCCAACCACAGCTGCAGCCCCGCCCACCCAGCTGGAACACCAGCAACTAGAAAGAAATATTATTTAACACTAAATAAACCGCTACCAACCCCAGATGTATCTGTACATCAGTCTCCTGCATGGCAGACGGATGTTCTACCGACTGAGATATCCAGCCATACGTTCCGATTCCTCTGGCGTTTCTTCCTTCTGACTCTGTGATGACAGCGTCTCCACCTGCTGCCACTATTCTGTCTTTCTGACACCAGTAACGTCCACGCCGTGTCCACCAGTTACACATTTTTACCTTTTCCAACATGGTCCATCAGGATCTCTGTCTCACACCCTGAAAAATTCCTCTTTTTCCCTCTTTTTCCCTCCTGAGCCGTCATGGACATGATGTGATGAATATGTATTACAGGCGTCCACTTGACCATTTTTAGCCACCATGTGGGCGGGGCAAGGTGTTCCCTCACCTGCACCGCTTTAGAGTTGGTTTTGGTTTATAAACGGAAACAGGTGGAGGACGTGTGTACGCACGCTTTGATACATCTGAAAGGAGTGCGCCGCAGATGCACATCTTCCAGATCGAGGTCCTGTGACATTGTTTCAGTATTATATATATTTATATTATATTAATTATATATTATATTTTAGATTTGTTTCAGTATAATAATGACTTAATGGTTAAGAGCCAGCATTCAGTAGATTTCTGTTAAAAGATGAAGGCTGCAGGAGTGTGTGCTTATCTTTAGAAGGGTTGAGTAGCAGACAAAACAAATACCAGTCATGCTGACACACACACCCGTGAGAAGCCACCTTGGGACAGCTGCGTACACTCCAGCTGTGGTGGTACATAGAGTATAAGAAATTAGGGAATAGATTCACTATTGCTTTGTGCTGGGCTGCACGGTGGTGTGGTGGTTAGCACCTCACAGTAAAAAGGTCGCCGGTTCGAATCTCGGCTGGGGGGAGGTTTAAACCTGGGGGGGGCGTGGCCTTTCTGTGTGGAATTTGTATGTTCTCCCGTGTATGCGTGGGTTCTCTCTGGGTTCTCCAGCTTCCTCCCACCGTCCAAAGACATGATGTTAGGTTAACCTAGGAGTGTGTGGTTGTTTGTCCCTATGTCTCGGCCCTGCGATGGACTGGTGACCTGTCCAGGTGTACCTGCCTCTCACCTGTTAACGCTGGGATAGGCTCCAGCTTCCCTGCGACCCGTCATGGACTAAACGGTTCAGAGAATGAATGAATAAAAGGAGTCTCCGGATATCTGTGCTCATTAATCTCTTTGCTTCTAAATAAAAACCCTGAAATTGGAATTGATCAACAGACTTTTTATTTATCAACCCAGTAACACCATAACATTCACCTGTACCCTCACCAAGCATGTGGAGTCCAGCAGGTTCAGAATCATCAGAACCAGAACCAGAAAGCTTTATTAATCCCGGAGGAAACTGTACACAGTCGCTCCAAACCAGATAAAGAAAGGATGAAGATAAAAATGACAGATTAGTTAGGAAATCTCTATAAACAGATCCAGGATCAGTCCTGCAGGGAGTACTATGTACAGTATCATCAGTACGATAGTAAAAAGTAAAAGTAGTAGAGTGTAAATGTGTAACAGCAGCATAGAGGATAGCACTGGCCACCACACACTCATAAAACATGCTGAGCAGCGTTTGGCAGATGTTAAACCACCTTAGTCGCCTCAACAACGAGAGACGCTCTGGCCCTTCTTGTAAAGTGCAGCGGTGTTCTTAACCCAGTCCAGTTTAACCAGTCCAGTCAACATGCACTCCAAGGTACCTGTAACCCTTCACCACTTCCACATTCATACCTGGACTGAAGCAGGTGTCGCTGGTGTTCTGGATCTCCTAAAATCCACCATCAGTAACTGAGTCTTTGTCACATTAAGCTGCAGATGGTTCTGCTATCACCATGTGACAAAGGAGTCCACATCAGCTGGACCTTCCACCTCATCTCCTCCCTGAATCATCCAGCTACAGCAGAGTCATCAGAACCTTCTGAAGGCAGCAGGTCTCTGCAGGAGCTGCAGCCAGATGTGTGGAGGGGGACCAGAAAGGGGGAGAGGACGGTCCCTTGTGGTGCTCCAGTGTTGCTGACCACCGTGTCCGACACACAGCGCTGATCCAGTATGAGTCTTTCAAGGGTCTTCATGACACGTGAAGTCAGTGCTGCACTGGGACCATTTGTAGACTCAGACTCAACCGGATCACATGTGAAGCTGACGGGTGAAGGAGGACCATCAGGTCTACCAACAAATACCAGTCTGGTCTTAAATCATGGTCGGTGCAGGTCTTTCAACCTTTTTTCACTCAGTAAAGAAACACCGTCCACAGTTTGAGGCCCTGCAGGACAAATACGGCCTCCGCCGGCAACTACGTTCATATATTAACTGTGAACAGAACGACCTGGAGCTCAAAGCTCTGAAGACAGCGGAGTTGGTTGTGGCCTTCAGGAAGAACGCAGCTCCACCCGCCTCCATCACCCTGTGTGACTCCCCAGTCAGCACTGTGGAGTCCTTCCTCCTGCTGGGCTTCATCATCAGCCAGGAAGCCCAGCAGAGGATGAACTTCCTGCAGCAGCTGGACAAATTCAGCCTGCCGAAGACAAGGTGGTGCACTTCTACACCCCCATCTCCTCCTCCATCACCATCTGGTACGCAGACTGCAGCGTATCATTCGCTCTGCAGAGAAGCTGATTGGCTGCAACCTGCCTTCCCTTCAGGACCTGTTCACCGCCAGGTCCCTGAGGCCTGCAGGAAAGATGGTGGCTGACCCCCCCACCCTGGTCACAGCCTCCTCCAGATGCTCCCCTCTGGCTAGAGGCTGCGGTCCGTCAGGACCAAAACCTCATCAACATGGACCGGGACCCCACATGACTCTGGTTCAACCATAACCCCCCCCCCCCCCCCCCCCCCCCCGACAGTTTAGGGACAAAAGGCAGAAAATACAAAAGCTACGAGAGAAAGAACGAAAAGGGAGAGGAAGAGAGGGATGGAAGGTAAAAGTGTTGTTTTCTCATTTTAGAGGCCCCATGCCTGCCTTTGCCTTGGGCCACAAATTTCTGAAATCCGCCCCTGTTGATGTGCTGGAGGTGGTGAACTTCTCACATTTAAAGGACATTTCTGTCGGTCTGAGGCTGCAGTTCCATCCGGAGACCGACGCTCTGTTCGCCACAGAACTGACAATAAAGCTGACTTTGAAACATAAACGAGCTACGACTCCTTTCGTAATCGTCTCGTCTCCGCTGGTCTTTTATTTTGTGTTTTCCTTTCCGCTGCGGACGTCATGTTCAGATCAGCATGTAAGCAGTGATGTCATGAGTTACCTCAGGTCAATAAAGTTCAGTCAAACTACACCTGAACTACAGTAACCTGACTGTCAACACCACCCTGACGTCTGGAAGGAGCAGCCTGACGCCATCTTGTTTTGCCTGCGGGCTCTACATGACGTCATCGCTGTTTACACAGCGGATCGGTGATCAATAACGACTCAAACTGATCGATCCAAAGCGGCGACTCACCTTGCTGACGTACTTCCGGTAATAGTGGAGCTGGAACAGGAGGAAGACGCAGCTGCTGACGATGAGCAGCGATAAAACAACCGTGTGGTTCACGCGCAGCATCCGGTAACGCGCTGCGCATGACGTCAGAACCGAGCAGTGTGGACCGAGTCAGGAGCGTGCCAGAAACCCTGAAAGAGGCGCGAAGACCACCAAGCACTCGGCGAAGACGACAACCGCCGCCATCTTTAAAGACCAGCTGAGTCCTGCGTATTTCCGGTCTTTCGAAATAAAAGCCCCTTCAAGGTTTCAATTTCCTGTTCAAATTAAACAGGGAGAGATGGGGTTAGTGTACATTTTCATTTAAAACAAAAAATGAAAAAAGTGAAAAACCACTCTTTCTTTCATTTTTTGTTTCCTAATTAAAAAACTAAATTTCAGATAACGGACCGCCATCCGTTTTCCCATTCTGTAAAAAACGCACAACGAGCGCTCAGATTCCATTTCTGATTTTTCATTTGAGGCAGGGGCGCGACCCGAAAGTGGTATTTCCTTATAACATTACTGCGTTAACTTACACAAAGTACTAGCACCGCTAGGGAGTTAAAACTAATTAAATTCACAAGTATTTACAGGTAGAAGACGTTCAGAGTTCAAACATAAAGATCTCATCAAATGGTACCGTTTCAGTTACTATTTCTGTCTCTTTGTGGCCTGACAAACCACAGCAACTGGATGAAAGACAAACCAGTATTTTCACTGCTTTAGGCTACTTAGTACATTTCTTTTGAAATGAGACCAGAAAACGTTTTAAACATTTTAGATGAACGACAGCGCGTTGAGTCGTGGGTAAAGTCATTGGGAAACTTGATTCCATAAATGTGTGATGGGTAGAGATCTACTGTCGCCTCTGGATCCTAGCAGACTGTCTCCTCACCATCCTCTTCCTCCTCACTCACATAGGCTGTGTGTGTGTGATAGAGTTGTGTAAAAAGTAAGAACGATACAGTATAAAACTAGAAAAACCCTCGTAAAGTGCAGACCTCCGCAAAGAAGCTCATTTCCACCCATATTATTTCCACCCCATGTTCTAGTCCTACATTCGTTTCATATGTACAGATTCCTACAGACACTGATAATGAATCCACAGTGTCTTGGCTATATTTTGGTGTTTGTTGCATGTTTATATCTTCATTCGTTCTCTCACAGTGATGAAAAATCCATAGATCCCCTATTTTTTCAAACCTGGATTTTTTGCTCCTTTACTGTGAACTTATATGCACATACTGAAAATTGTCCTATCTTCCTGGATCCAGATGGTCATCCGGATCAAAACCAACATTTAATGGAGTCTTAGTTAGACCAAGACCCATTCTCAGCAAAATAATCATGGAAATCTGCTCAGTAGTTTTTTCATTAAGTTGCCAACAGACAGACTCTCCTAAACGCTGGAAAAACACAACATCCATCATATTTAAATTATTTCTAATGTGGTTGTTTAGCTCACCAGTAATATTAAGGTCATAAAATGCTGACAATGTTCATCTAAATCAGGATTCAAGTAGCCAAATTATACTGACGTGACAGGACAACACGTTTACATGTTTTATTAGTGAATTAAAATTTAAACGTAACATTTGGACAAAGACGTCCAGAATGAAGACGTGACGGCTTCAAACGGACGCATTGTGTGAACCGTGTAGACGTTGTTGTGGCTGCTCTAGTCGACCACTAGATGTCCCTGGTATGGTCTTTCTGTGAGGATTTGTAGCTTCAAATCTTATTTGTTTTTATTTTAACAATAGGGAATAGGTCTCAAAACTTCCACAAGGCTTTATCTACCCATCTCAAGTATCTATCGTTTATCCTATTCTAACCTTTTCTGTACCTGGATGTCAGTATTTGGTTTCTTCTTATCAAAAAAAGACATTAGGCTTGGTCCAATGAGTCCCAGATAACCTGAATAGAGGCTTTTATACTTTTCATGTTGCCTAGTAAAGGAGCAAGTTGTTAACGTTCTATTCATTTAGATTTTCTGAACCTTAATGTAAAACCACAGAAAGCTAAATATTAAACAGACCTGTGTTTTATTACAAGTGTAAAGGTCTAGTCAGCATACAGTTATGTGTTTGTTCTCTAATTACCAAAATGGCAAAAATGTGTATTATACAATGAACAAAGAGTAAAGACAGAAATAAAACCGGTTTATTCTGAAGACGAAAACTAAACTGCTCAGAAACACGAGGTGAAAACTTTAAGATCATTTTAGTGTATAGACAAAATTCAACTTGTAACAATTAAAACAAAACGCTGGTAAATCCCACCTGAAACTCCTCACCTGCCTGGAGCCATCTCACACACCCTCCCATGTTTACGCTCCATCACACACTCGTTTCCTACAGAGTCAAACCAAGCTGCTACGTCCGTGTTTCTGCCCGACTCTGAAAGGAAGGAGTCGCTACCAAACACCGACTCCAGTCAGCAAACTCCCACTTTTATCTGTAGAAATCTGCAGCAGCTTCAGCAAGAAGGTCTTTGGGGACCTTTGCCTGAAATAAATAAAATAAATGAAAAAAGAAGAGAGAGAAGATAAAATAAGATTACCAACTTATTCCTTCATTTTCACCATTATCGGTCTAATAGTTAATTCAGTACCTGAACGCCAAAAAATGACAGGAAGTATCTTTACAGCATCAATTCAACCAGCACAGGTTAACCAAGTATGTGGGGATGTGGAATTTTACTAGATGTACCTGAACCTAACATCAGATCAACCCAACTTTATTTATAAAGCCTTTTAAAACAACCACAGCTGAAACAACGTGCTGGACGTAAATAAACAAAGCAACACATAAAAATACAAAAATAAACCGGGAAATACATAATATCATAAAATATAATAAAATAATTGTTCATTGTTTTTAAAACAGTTTTAAAACAATAAGCAATTTTAAAAGAATAAACAAATGATAAACAAAAGAAAAACTATAAATAAAACAAACCACACACACTAAAACAGCCTCACACTGGGCCGAAAGCCAAAGAATAAAAATGGGTTTTAAGATGAGTTTTAAAACTAGATAATGACGAATCTTGTCTAACGTGGAGGCAGAGCTCAGTCCACAGTTTTGGACCAGCGAATGAAAAAGCTCGGTCCCCTCTGAGCCTCCGTCTGGACCTCGGTCCGTCCAGGAGCAGCAGATCAGCTGACCTGTAGGGGTGGAGCAGCTCAGAGAGGAAGGACGGGCCAGACCATTTACAGATTTAAAAACAAATAAAGAATCTTAAAATGAACTCTGTAGTGCACTGGCAGCCGGTGGAGGGAGTCCAGGACGGGGTTATGTGCTCCCTCTTACGTACTCCAGCTGGAGACGTGAGGGAGGACTGGCTAACCCCGAAATAAAGAGCGTTACAATAATTCAGCCCAGATGTAATGAAGGCACGGGTTACTGTTTCAAAGTGTTGCTTTACAAGAAAAGGTTTGACCTCAGCAAGCTGCCTGATGTGGAAGAAGCTGGACTTCACTACAGAGCTGTTTAAAATCGCTGTCCATCTTAAAACCCAAGTTTGAGACTGTTGGCTTTAAAAAAATCTGCCAAAGGACCCAAATCAATGGTGCAGGCTTCAGAAAAGCCACTGCGACCAAACACCATCACTTCAGTTTTTTCCTCATTAAGGAATAAAAAGTTTAGGGCCAACCAGGCTTTTATGTCTTTGAGACATGCCAGAAGAGGGGCAAGGGAGAAAGACTGTTTCTTTTTAAGGGGCATATATATCTGACTGTCGTCAGCATAAAAGTGATAGGAGATGCCATGCCTTCTCAGGATTGAGCCCAGGACAGTAAATACAAAGTGAAAAGCAGCTGCCCTAAAATCGACCCCTGGGGAATCCCATAAGGAAGTGGAGCAGAGCTGGATTCAAAATTTCCAAAGGTCTCATTCATGGTTCTGTCGGAGCGATAAGAACCACTCCAATGCAGTACCACCGATGCCCACTAGGTGGCATAACAGTGTACAGTTTTTTTTTCCTCTGAGACAAAAACGAAGGAGGTAAAAACACATTTGTTAACATGTTTGTGTTCATGTTTACTAAACAACAGTTTAAGGCTAAGTGTGTGTGCTGCGCTCTGAGGTCCAGTACAGGTTTAAATATGAAACCAGAGACCTGTACTACGAAGCCAGAGTAACCTACCCTGGCTACCTCTCTGTCACCTGGGTTGACGTTGGTGATCTGGATAGGCAGTACTACGAAGCTGGTTACCGACTCAGTAATCCAACCCAGGGTTACAGACTCAGTAATCCAACCCAGGGTTACAGACTCAGTAATCCAACCCAGGGTTACAGACTCAGTAATCCAACCCAGGGTTACAGACTCAGTAATCCAACCCAGGGTTACAGACTCAGTAATCCAACCCAGGGTTACAGACTCAGTAATCCAACCCAGGGTTTTCCCATCAAGATCATTGCGTGCTCACATAACAGGGTCGGAGTTTGACCAATCACAAACATGGACAAACCCTGCAGAGCAGCTACTTTCCCATGGAGGAGCAGATAATTATTCTTTAAAAATATGAAGATTTTAAACACATCATCCAGGCCAAAAGCAACACTGTTGCCATAGCAACAGCCAGGCAGGACATATCCACATAATACGTAAACTCTGCAGATTATATAATATTAATATATCGGACAATATAAATGGACAGTACTCTGATTACCTTATTACAGCCCAGATGTTCGGGCAGAGCTTCCTCAGTTCCTTCCTTAGATATTTCATTTTAGGTTCAATCTAAACATACCTGGTATCGGTCAAGAAGAAGAACATACTTCAAAGGCTTTATTGAAAGACTATTTCTTTAAGCAATTTAAACAGTTCCAAAGGCTGTAAACCTTTCTTTCTACTCACAAATATTCGACCATGTTTAAAACAAATACACACATAAAAAAATAAAAAAATTAAGTATGCTGCAGAGCAAACAACAAACAGTGGCGTTAATGTTTATTGTGCTGAATTTACCAGATCACACGTTGGAGATAACAGCAGCTCATCTGCCTCAAACAGGTTAAATCATGATTATCAGAGCTCCATCCTCCATCTAACCAGCCTCGCTCACGTGGTTTTCTCCAGAGTAACGTGGCTAATAACAGCTGCAGGTACTCCATCCATGGCTCACATCACCAGGAGGTTCTACTACAAACACTGGCAGGCTAAGAGTAAAATGTTCCACATGTAAAATAAAAACATGTCTCGTAACGTCATTTAACTGTCCCAACAACCCGATGAGCTTCTCTCATTTCCAAGCTCCAGCTAGAAAATCATTTCAGACATTTATGTGGATCCATTAGCACAAACTAACCCAGGTTATTTATTTACAACGACGTCCCATAAAAACGAAACTAAATAAACAGGTCACATGACCTGAGCCTTCTCGTCTTCTTCTGGCACTCAAACGCTTTTCTGGGATTTTGCTTCCGGTGGTTCGATGAAAGTGGAACAAAACACGACCGCTGAAGCTAATTCTTCCTGAATATCCCAGAACAGAGAATTTTAGACATTATACACGCGTAGCTGAGTAAATGTTTTATATAAATTTAATAATCATTTATTTTTATGGACATTCTCAAAACCTGTTGAAATATTCTTTGTTATTTTGTCCTGTAAAAAAACATTTATGTGTTTAATACTGTCACCAAAGTTCCTAGTTAGCTGTTGTAGCGAGGGGGACTTAATTAACGACGCACATGTGTGACGTTTAAACCGTTCATGTATGAGTACGACGTGTTGAAATGAGTCTCTCTCTTTGTTAAGCTAACTATATGAAAAGCTGCTTGTTTTGGCTTAAACTCCTTAATAAAGTTAAATAACTGTCCATCTGTGTTCAGAGTTTTTTCTCCAGCATAAAGTTCATTAAAGTTTTAAATCTGTCAGGATTTCCGCTGCTTTCTGGCCGTCTGTCTGTCTGCAGGTGTGTGTTGGTAATAAACGTGCAGCACCAAGCAAAACCTGTAAAACGTCTCCGATCGTTATCAATACACACAGCTGGAAAATAACAAAACACTTAAAAACACTTGAATCTAAGTCATGAAGGTCCAGATTCAGAATTATCCTCCAAACAAAGTGGAAAGACAGGCTGAGCAACGTCGGTGGATTCAGAACGAGGTTCAGCATTGTGTGTGAGATCTGTGGACAAGCTTCATATGAGAAGCCTGACGAGGGATCTTCTCCCGGCCTCGCAGCTCTGCATACGTCTGCTACCTGACTGATGCGTCTCAGGTGTGTTGCAGCAGGGAAATCCTGGACCGCCCTGGTCTATGGTCACTTGCAGGACTGTTCTTTGTCTTGCTAACTGCTTCTCATTTCCACCTGTTGTCTATTCCATTTGTCCAACAGCAGCTGAAACTCATTCACGGTGTGTGTTACTTGCTAACTGGACAGACTGACGTCCTAGAAGTGGGACAGATTGACGTCCATGGTAACGATAACGTGTTCCCTTTATTTTCTCTGAGTGCAGCAGATGTTTGTAATACACACTGAAAAACTGTGTAAAGATTTTAGGTTCTTTTCTCAAATTTTACTCAATATTAATATCAAATAATCCTGATATGAACAGAAAATACAGAAATTCTTCTGTGTGTGATCCAGCCCCTAGTTCCTTCAGATCTTTCTGTAAAATACCCGCCTCACCTGGGCCAATCGCATCTTTCATTGGTGATGATGGTCCCAACACAAAATAAGAACACACACGTACATTTAATAACACATGAAAGCCGACAGGCTGACGCAGCACGAAGGATCAACAGCAGCAGGATTTCCCACCCTAACAAATAACAAATAACCAAGTTCAAACTCATTTTAAATCAGACTTTCAACCCATTTAGAGGCTGGATAGTTATTAAGGAGACCGTGGTGTGATGTGTAAAGGTTATAAATCATTTATTTGAAATGTTTTGGTGGCGGCAGCTTGATGTGCTGCCTGTGGTGCTTTGGGGACGATGAAAACGTCTTTCCTCTGGACTGTTGTTTCCAAGAAGCTCGAAGTGGCCTCTCGAGATAAAGTCAAAACAATTCAAGTCTCTGTCTGATCTCTGGTATATAAATCATTAAAAAAACAACACAAAACAACAAACAACAACAACAATTAAAAAACTGATAGCTTACAACTTTGACGTGTTAGCTAGCTTGGTTGGGGTGAAGAAGCTAATCGCTAATCCACATAATTTAAAGTAGTAGCAGCAGATAAAGACGAAAGTCACACAGGTACATACCTGGAATATAAGTAATCTTTTCCCAACCCTAACCTGGAATATAAGAAATCTTTTCCTAACCCTAACCTGGAATATAAGAAATATTTTCCTAACCCTAACCTGGAATATAAGAAATCTTTGCCTAACCCTAACCTGGAATATAAGAAATCTTTGCCTAACCCTAACCTGGAATATAAGACATCTTTTCCTAACCCTAACCTGGAATATAAGAAATCTTTGCCTAACCCTAACCTGGAATATAAGAAATCTTTGCCTAACCCTAACCTGGAATATAAGAAATCTTTGCCTAACCCTAACCTGGAATATAAGACATCTTTTCCTAACCCTAACCTGGAATATAAGAAATCTTTGCCTAACCCTAACCTGGAATATAAGAAATCTTTGCCTAACCCTAACCTGGAATATAAGAAATCTTTGCCTAACCCTAACCTGGAATATAAGACATCTTTGCCTAACCCTAACCTGGAATATAAGAAATCTTTGCCTAACCCTAACCATGTCCTCGGCTCTGAGAATAACTCTTTTATTTTCTTTAAACAAAATGAAGCTCTCCGTTCTGTCGATAAACTTTCCCTCTTTTTTTCTCGCGGTCTTCCGTTGTGCACTCATAACTTGCGGAGATACGGATGACGGTCCGTTACCTGAATTTTCGTTTCGAATTAAAAAACAAAAAATGAAAAAAGTGTTTTTTCTATTTTTTTCATTTTTTGTTTTAAATGAAAAAACGAACTGCCTGAATGAACACTGACCAGGTGGACATGATTTGCCTTGTTTCAATCAATGCGTCGGTTAGGATTTGGTTCCCACAACCAACCGTAGCCTAACCTGAGAGGTGGAGCATCGGCCGGTACATAGCTCAGCTACGTAGCAGCATGACGCCATCGGTGCGCAGCGCCTTCCTGAATGCAGTCATCACCTGGAAACGCACATTTTCAAGTTAAAGCATGTGTCTGGTGATGGACTGAAAGCTTTTCTTTTGAAGATGGTGGAGTTTTTCCATTGAAAAACAGGTGGAGGTCCACCCCCACCACCATTCAGAAAAGATTACATAGATTCCGTGATTCAAAGTAATTAAATAAATAAATGAATCAGATTATCAAGAGGAGCCTTAAACCCATAAACCTCCCCTTGGCAGAGCAAACTTCTTCAGCACGATGCAGCAACCAGACCATCATTCTGCTGCTACGATGCTGGACAGGTCAGGTTAAAAAAAAGAAGAAGATTGGTACCTCAACGGAAGGGTCTCCAACAATGTAGGACAGGTTGGATATCAGGGCACCGTCTCAGTTTTCACATGTGGTAGTGCTAAGAAATTGGTTTTGACCCACCCCATCCGCCTCTGGACCTGATCTAAATCATGTTTGAACCTAATCTGGGCCACGTCTGGACCTAATCTGAACCACGTGTGGACCTAATCTGAACCACTTCTGGACCTAATCTGAACCACGTCTGGACCTAATCTGAACCACGTCTGGACCTAATCTGAACCACGTCTGGACCTAATCTGAACCACATCACGGCCCTAATCTGAACCACGGCTGGACTTAATCTGAACCACTTCTGGACCTAATCTGAACCACTTCTGGACCTAATCTGAACCACTTCTGGACCTAATCTGAACTACGTCTGGACCTAATCTGAACCACTTCTGGACCTAATCTGAACCACTTCTGGACCTAATCTGAACCACGTCTGGACTTAATCTGAACCACTTCTGGACCTAATCTGAACCACTTCTGGATCTAATCTGAACGCTTTTGACCTAGTCTGGGTAACTCCTGGACCACATATGGGATCCTGTGCATAAATATTCAGAAGGAAACTGTACAGTTGGCTGTGATTTGACTGAACATGGCCGTCCAATCTCCAGCAGCCAATCACAGGGAAGACATCGCTATGACAGCAGATAGGTGAGTACAGGTGAACTGAGGGTCGTGTGTTGAGCTGAAAGTGGGTCTAAAGGTGAGAACTGACCGATGAGGACTGCAATTGGGTCCTGATCATAGAACCGGACCGGTTCGATCTGTTGCGGGTCCGGAGATGCTGTGTGTGACTCATAATCAGGTCCTCACAGCGCCCCTAAAACACTGTGACAAACACAGAAACAAGATGGCGGAGTGTAGCACCGACAGCGTCTCCACAACAAAAAAGTCCCGTTAAAACTTTGTTCAACTTTACTTTTCCCGCCTGCATCGGACTCATGGGGCCCCCCCGCCGCCTCTGACGGCTTGTGTAACGGCTGTGGATGTTTCCACGGGGATGTCTTCGTGATCGGTCAGCCGTTTGAAGACACTTAGACCGGAAGGTAAGAGCTGTTAGCCGTTAGCTTAGCTCTGAGCCGACCTTCTGTTTGGCTTGGATTCGGCTATTTGGATGGGACTGAGGACACACTGATGACCGTCCCATAATCACCGAGACCAGCATTTATAGTCAGGCGTGCAATGGACCGACAGACAGCGCAATAATTTTAATTTAATCCGGGGGAAATCCGGTAAATTAGCAGCGCTGTGTTAGCCGGGCTGCAGGTTCAGCTAATGCTGTGGTTCCGACAAGTCCAGGAGTACTACAGTCGTAGTACAGCCGATACTCCTCAGTGATGGTGCACAGTAGTTAGTACTCCTGTACTGTTTAGAGTTCTCTGTTCTTAACCAGCCGCTTAGAACTCTGAAATACACTGGACTGTAGTACTTGTGTAGTAATGTAAACATGAGGGGGAGGTGATGTATAGTACCATGTAGTACCATGAACTGTGTATGTAAATGTACAGCAGGAGCAGGATGGTGGTGTAACTGGATCGCTTCCGTTAAACTGGTCCAGGAAAACTGCTGCACATACCGGGAATGTTGTGATACGGGCCTCATGCACACCTGGTTCTGGATTGGTTCTGGCCTGGGTTTGGCTTTGTTCTGGCCAGGATCTGATCTGATTCTGGCCCGGAGAGACCAGAAGGAAGGGGGTAAATGGTCCGTCCTGGTTCGATGGAAACAGAATCTCTGGAATAGAGTCTATGTTATCCTGGAATAAAGTCTGCGTGATCCTGGAATAGAGTCTGTGTGATCCTGGAATAGAGTTTATGTGATCCTGGAATAGAGTCTCTGTCATCCTGGAATAGAGTCTGTGTGACCCTGGAATAGAATTATTGTGATCCTGGAATAGAGTCTGTGTGACCCTGGAATAGAGTCTGTCTGATCCTGGAATAGAGTCTGTGTGACCCTGGAATAAAGTCTATGTTATCCTGGAACAGAGTCTGTGTGATCCTGGAAAAGAATGAGCGTGATCTTGGAATAGAGTCTTTGTGGCCCTGGAATAGAGTCTGTGTGATCCTGGAATAGAGTTTATGTGATCCTGGAATAGAATTATTGTGATCCAGGTATAGAGTCTGTGTGGTCCTGGAATAGAGTCTGTGTGATCCTGGAATAGAGTCTGTGTGACCCTGGAATAGAATTATTGTGATCCTGGAATAGAGTCTGTGTGACCCTGGAATAGAATTATTGTGATCCTGGAATAGAGTCTGTGTGATCCTGGAATAGAGTCTATGTGATCCTGGCATAGAGTCTGTGTGACCCTGGAATAGAGTCTGTGTGACCCTGGAATAAAGTCTATATGACCCTGCAGTAGAGTCTATGTGATCCTAGTATAGTTTGTATGATCTGTGTGATCCTAGTGTAGCTTGTATGATCCTGGAATAGAGTCTATATGACACTGGAATAGAGTCTGTGTGACCCTGGAATAGAGTCTATATGACCCTGCAATAGGTTCTGTGTGACCCTGGAATAGAGTCTGTGTTATCCTGGAATAGAGTCTGTTTGATCCTGGAATAGAGTCTGTGTGACCCTGGAATAGAGTCTATATGATCCTGGAATAGAGTCTATATGACCCTAGAATAGAGTCTGTGTGATCCTGGAATAGAGTCTATATGATCCTGGAATAGAGTCTATATGACCCTGGAATAGAGTCTGTGTTATCCTGGAATAGAGTCTGTGTGACCCTGGAATAGAGTCTATATGATCCTGGAATAGAGTCTATATGACACTAGAATAGAGTCTGTGTGATCCTGGAATAGAGTCTATATGATCCTGGAATAGAGTCTATATGACCCTAGAATAGAGTCTGTGTGATCCTGGAATAGAGTCTATATGACCCTGCAGTAGAGTCTGTGTGATCCTAGTATAGTTTGTATGATCTGTGTGATCCTAGTGCAGTTTGTATTATCCTGGAATAGAGTCTGTGTGACCCTGGAATAGAGTCTCTAATCCTGGAATAGAAAACCCAGGCTTGGTCACCGTGCTGATGGCCATCATGTCTTTAGCTATGAACTCCGTTATTGCCAGAGTTATTTCCCCGTGCCGCTTTGAAGCGTTTATGTTTGTAAGGAGTAACACTTTCAAACAATTCGGTCAGTAATCCCTGTCGGCTTGTACTTTGCTTACTTGAAGTAGAAGCACTGGTCGATGGCGTTTTAGTCATGTGACTATCGTACAAGGCTTTGTGATGGTTTTTCAAGTGTTGATAAAGGTTTGTATTGTTACCTCTTGAGGTAGCAACAGTAGCGAGACAGGTTCTGCACAATACCTGCAGCAGCTTCTGTTTTAAACCCAAAATAATTCCACACACCTGACGTCCTTTCCTCTTTGGTACTAAACTTTGTGCAGCTTCTGTCGAGCTTGAGGCCAACAGGTTGCAGCGGCGACTTCTCTCTCTTTACACGGCATGTAGTACACGCTGCTCGACGCTCGCAAGTCACGTGACCAGATCTCACGACCATTAAAATCGCAGCCTTTGCAGTTAGAAAATCTCATTTTATCTTGATGCAATGTTATCGCAAATGCAATTTATCATTCAGCCCTATGTGTGATCCTGGAATACAGTCTATGTTATCCTGGAATACAGTCTATGTTATCCTGGAATACAGTCTGTGTTATCCTGGAATACAGTCTATGTTATCCTGGAATACAGTCTACGTTATCCTGGAATACAGTCTATGTTATCCTGGAATACAGTCTACGTTATCCTGGAATAGAGTCTGTGTTATCCTGGAATACAGTCTGTGTTATCCTGGAATACAGTCTACGTTATCCTGGAATACAGTCTACGTTATCCTGGAATAGAGTCTGTGTTATCCTGGAATAAAATCTGTGTTATCCTGGAATACAGTCTATGTTATCCTGGAATACAGTCTATGTTATCCTGGAATACAGTCTATGTTATCTTGGAATACAGTCTATGTTATCCTGGAATAGAGTCTGCGTTATCCTGGAATAGAGTCTGTGTTATCCTGGAATAAAATCTGTGTGATCCTGGAACCGAAGTTAGGAATTATTCTCACAACTCTTCTTTGCAGGGTGGATGCTGATGGAGTTGGACATGTGTAGGTATTACCCCGACCTCTGCACAGGGATGGAAACCCCTGTGTTCCTGTAAACCCCCAGTAGTTCCTGTAAACCCCCAGTAGGTCCTGTAAACCCCCAGTAGTTCCTGTAAACCCCCAGTAGGTCCTGTAAACCCCCAGCAGTTCATGTAAACCCCCTGTAGTTCCTGTAAACCCCCAGTAGGTCCTGTAAACCCCCAGCAGTTCATGTAAACCCCCAGTAGGTCCTGTAAAGCCCCAGTAGGTCCTGTAAACCCCCAGCAGTTCATGTAAACCCCCAGTAGGTCCTGTAAAACCCCAGCAGTTCATGTAAACCCCCAGTAGTTCCTGTAAACCCCCAGTAGGTCCTGTAAACCCCCAGCAGTTCATGTAAACCCCCAGTAGGTCCTGTAAAACCCCAGTAGGTCCTGTAAAACCCCAGTAGTTCATGTAAACCCCCAGTAGGTCCTGTAAACCCCCAGTAGGTCCTGTAAAACCCCAGTAGTTCATGTAAACCCCCAGTAGGTCCTGTAAAGCCCCAGTAGTTCCTGTAAACCCCCAGCAGGTCCTGTAAACCCCCAGCAGTTCATGTAAACCCCCAGTAGGTCCTGTAAAGCCCCAGTAGGTCCTGTAAACCCCCAGCAGTTCATGTAAACCCCCAGTAGGTCCTGTAAAACCCCAGTAGGTCCTGTAAAACCCCAGTAGTTCATGTAAACCCCCAGTAGGTCCTGTAAAGCCCCAGTAGGTCCTGTAAAACCCCAGTAGTTCATGTAAACCCCCAGTAGGTCCTGTAAAGCCCCAGTAGTTCCTGTAAAGCCCCAGTAGGTCCTGTAAACCCCCAGCAGTTCATGTAAACCCCCAGTAGGTCCTGTAAAGCCCCAGTAGGTCCTGTAAACCCCCAGCAGTTCATGTAAACCCCCAGTAGGTCCTGTAAAACCCCAGTAGGTCCTGTAAAACCCCAGTAGTTCATGTAAACCCCCAGTAGGTCCTGTAAAGCCCCAGTAGGTCCTGTAAAACCCCAGTAGTTCATATAAACCCTCCAGAACAGAAACACCAGTGTCATCTGCCAATAATACTAATTTTAATGTGTTTGAAACTTTGCATTCATATAAAGTAAAACAGGCTTGGACCCAGTACTGACCCCTGGTGGTGGACGCCACAAACGATGTCCAAGCACCACGCACATGTCCCCAACTTCACAAACTGTTTTCTACTGCTTTAATAACTTCTCACCCAGTGGAAACTGCCCCCTGATCCCATACCGTTCACATTATTGATGAATTTACTTTGTTCCCTCGGCTTACAGCATGAAAAAGCACAATAACACCAACGTTAGCGTCTTGCTGTTTTCAAAAGGAAGCATTTTTTAAAAAGTGGAAGTTCCTCCCAGTTTAGGAGCTGCAGGTTATCATGGAGGAAGCCTGTACCGGCTCCGTAAGTAATGATCCAGCTGCTCCTCCTCATCTGTTTCCTCAGAAGCCGGTCCGAGGAACTCCTGTTAAATACCCTGAATGACAGGAATGAGGAGGAACCGCTGCAGTCTGAACGATGAGGCGGCAGCTGCTGTTCTCTGCAACTGTTTCCCTCCAAGTTCAAGCCAGACTGATGAGCAGATCTCTGCTACAGCTTTGTTTTTATACACTACATGCATTTAACACAAGAACAGCCTCTGGGCTCTCGGGACCCTGGGCCCTTCGCTCTGGCCGCCCTGGATGGGCGGTTCCTGGCCGGTCGGCAGGTAGCGTCTGTAGAGGCGTGGCCTCATCTCTGACCCTCCTCTTCCTCATCCTCTGACTCAGCACTGAGGTGTCCAGTGTGTTTACACACTAAGAGATGCTTTGGTTCATGTGTGTGTGTTTCTGGTTCTTTGGTTGTTGTTGTGATTCATGTTGTTGCTGTCTTGGTTATTTTTAGGAACTCCTGATGATTGTCTGCTTAGTTTACCTGTAACAGCTGTAGGAAATTCTCTGCTGTGTTCCTGTACAGGTGTAGCAGCTGCTTGTTGGCTGTTAGGTTGGGTTGAAGGTTGCGGCTTCTATCTGCTGGATCTTTGTCTCCTCTTTCTGTTCTCTACTTTCCTTTTTACTTCTCTCCATTATTCTCCTTCTTTTATGTTCCCTTCTTCAGGTCCAGCAACATCACATAAAATCCATCATTCAAAATATAAGATAAAACAATATAAATATAATAAATATAGAAATTAAAAAATAAGATTATCAAGAGGAGCCTTATTCCCATAAAGCTCATCTTAGCAAAGCAAATCAACACAGCAGCCAGACCATCATTCTGCCGCCACCGTGCTGGACAGGACACGGTAGGAAGAAGCTCAGTTAAAGTCAGCTTCCCACCACATGGTGGCAGTATTGTCAGACAGTTTAACAAGCTGGAGCCAGCAGAAGAAGACATTCTGCTAGCTGTTAGCAAACATCGGAGAAGTTCTTAAAACACTTAAATAAAGGTGAAAGTGACAACACCCCCAAAAGGCAAAAGTTTTGCAGAAAAATGAACGACCCAGAGTCTGGATGAGTGTAAGTTCATTACAGAAAGGAAAATAAAAACTTGTAGACAGAGAGCGTCGCATCCAACCCGCAGGGGGTCTCAGGAGGAAGCTGGTTTCTACCAGGACCAGATAAGACCTCTCAGCCCAGCATCTCCATGACAACCACACTGTTCCTGGTCCAGGCTCAGAGTCTCTCAGGCCTTCACTGGTACTCATAGACATACACACATTTATACCCAGAAACAGAAACAGCATGAAGATGGATAACAACGGTTAACGACTTCAATGATTAGAGGGAATTAATAATAAAAAGATGAGTAAAGAATAAGAAAGAATAGTCTTCTGCATAGTAAAACCCTGACTTCTGGAAGTTTGGCTTTGTGAACGCAGGTAATGATGCAGAGCCAGCGTGGACTAATGCTGGCCACCAAAGCCCTGAGTTAAAGCAGCATCTAGAAACCACAGGTCCTACGCTCGCAGGACAACCGGAGGAAAACGGCCTACAGATGCAGGGGCTAACTGTGCTATGAGAGCTAGCCACCTCGTATCCAGAACTGTAGCACACAGCAGAAAGCCTGGCCTGTAGCGGAGGAGTGAATCTTCCTGCTGCTGTAGGTGTGTGTTGTGAGCTGGTCGGAGAGGCTGCTGCAGGGCGGCGCTGAGCCACCGTATCACAGACACACTGCAGGGCTCCAGACTAACATTTACCAGGAGCACGGCGGCACATAACTTAAAGTTTTAAGAGCACAAGCAGAAAATTTAGGGGTGCACACTGAAATCACCTTGCAGAGCAAACATTCACATTTCCTCTCATTTTCACTGTATCAGTGATAAAAACTTGAATGATAAATTTAGAAATGACAATGTTTACAATTCACATGTTTTGCAGTTGACATAAAAAACATCTTACTAGCCGCACGACTACAAAACAAGAAGACACAGAACTTCGTTAACTTTGTCCCCATCGTCCCCCCCCCAGGACATGGTACGACTGGTCCATGTAGTTCCTGGTAATAAACAGCTTCGGGGACTGATGCTCCTCCAGCTGCTGTTCCCACTCCTCAGTAAGAACAGCAGCTATTGGCTGTCCTAGAAGTGGCTAATTAGCATCATCAGCCTGGTACATATAGTTGTAATGGATGCTGTTATAAAGAGGGACGTAGAGGGAAAGACAGAAATCTATAAAAAGACAACCTAAAAATGTTTAGAACAGCAAAGTAAATAAATACATACATTAAATAATAATTCTGTTAATATTTTCTTTGTTTTTAGTTAAGTTTTTTAAGTGTCTTTTGTTTTTTAATTACGAGTCTTTAACATGTCACAACACTTGTAACTGTTTAAATATTTCCTCCACACTCTTCATTAACAGACGTTACTGTGACGGTAAACCAGCGTAGAATAATCCAGCAGCAGCTTTTACGTTTCATTTCCAGCCTGGTCATGAAACACAGGTGAACGTCGTCTGAATGCAGCTGCTGCTGCTGCTAGAAGACCAAGCCTCGTATGAGAGGGTCTGACCAGCACCGCTCCTCGTTGGGAAGATAAACTCCCTTCATTCACCTCCGTCTCCAAAAGTCTCCAATAACCAGAAAAACTCGCTAGAGGGTCTGAAAACTCGCTAAATACAGCCACAAAGACGCTACGCTGGCTACACTGGGGAATAATAAATTCCCCGAAGACTCGCCTCTTTCCACACATCAGCCAATCACAGTGCTCGTTCGTCCCCGCTCACACACACATTGGCTGTCGTCTTCTTCGTTGGTGTTTGTCTCCTTTTCATGTAATGAAGTTAGTTTGAGACAAACCAGCAGCTGATTTATTTTTACTGTGAACTACTGGGCTGAAGAGGGAGCAGAAGTTTGTTAGCGACTAAATAAATTAAATTATAACTCCTACAAGAAAAAGACCAGCTAATGTATCGTCGCCGTTGTAGAGTAGATGAAAAATTCACTCACACGTCTCACATTTTAGTCGCAAAATGCCACCGTTTGGTTGCAGTCTGGAGCCCTGCACTGCTACCACAGCGAGGTGGGACTGGTTGACTGAGGAACAGGGTCTCCTGCACATTATTATGCTAACTCACAGCTAACCTCGCCTCTGACGTTTTTCACGGCTGAACCAGCTGGATTTCTCAGCTTTCAGGAGGACTCTCGCTTTGTAGACCAGCAGAAGATGGACATGTTTCCACGTTGTCTCACAGCATGGAAATCTGCCTCAGGTGAAGCTCAGTGACTGCAGCCACAACCAGGAACAGAGCAGCACTGGAAGCTGCTCTGAGAGCGAGCCATCCCCATTCCACCCAGGTGGATCTGATAGCGGTTCAGCGTCTCATTAGGAGGTGAACGTGAAAGGGGAAGACATGTCTGCTTATTGTTCGTTTCTCACAGATATGAAATGCAGCTGCTTCTGCCATGAAAACCTGACTGCTGCAGCCACATTCACATAGTTTACACTTTATTTCATCTGAGAATGACTTTGAATGTATTTTATCAGCACATAATTTAGTTATCTATTTTCAATCTTTTAGTATTTTCCTTTGGCGTCTGATTTGTTGCTGCAGTGAAACAGAATGAATGGAAACAATGGATCAGCATTAAATACCATAAGCTAATCAGACTACTATAGATCAGCATTAGCTACCATAAGCTAATCAGACAACTATTGATCAGCGTTAGCTAGCATAAGCTAATCAGACCACTATAGATCAGCATAGCTACCATAAGCTAATCAGACCACTATAGATCAGCATTAGCTACCATAAGCTAATCAGACCACTATAGATCAGCATTAGCTAACATAAGATAATCAGACAACTATTGATCAGCGTTAGCTAGCATAAGCTAATCAGACCACTATAGATCAGCATAGCTACCATAAGCTAATCAGACCACTATAGATCAGCATTAGCTACCATAAGCTAATCAGACCACTATAGATCAGCATAGCTACCATAAGCTAATCAGACCACTATAGATCAGCATTAGCTACCATAAGCTAATCAGACCGCTATAGATCAGCATAGCTACCATAAGCTAATCAGACCACTATAGATCAGCATAGCTACCATAAGCTAATCAGACCACTATAGATCAGCATTAGCTACCATAAGCTAATCAGACCGCTATAGATCAGCGTTAGCTAGCATAAGCTAATCAGACCACTATAGATCAGCATAGCTACCATAAGCTAATCAGACCACTATAGATCAGCATAGCTACCATAAGCTAATCAGACCACTATAGATCAGCATTAGCTACCATAAGCTAATCAGACCGCTATAGATCAGCATTAGCTACCATAAGCTAATCAGACCACTATAGATCAGCATTAGCTACCATAAGCTAATCAGACCACTATAGATCAGCATTAGCTACCATAAGCTAATCAGACCGCTATAGATCAGCATTAGCTACCATAAGCTAATCAGACCACTATAGATCAGCATTAGCTACCATAAGCTAATCAGACCACTATAGATCAGCATAGCTACCATAAGCTAATCAGACCACTATAGATCAGCATTAGCTACCATAAGCTAATCAGACCGCTATAGATCAGCGTTAGCTAGCATAAGCTAATCAGACCACTATAGATCAGCATAGCTACCATAAGCTAATCAGACCACTATAGATCAGCATTAGCTACCATAAGCTAATCAGACCGCTATAGATCAGCGTTAGCTAGCATAAGCTAATCAGACCACTATAGATCAGCATAGCTACCATAAGCTAATCAGACCACTATAGATCAGCATAGCTACCATAAGCTAATCAGACCACTATAGATCAGCATTAGCTACCATAAGCTAATCAGACCGCTATAGATCAGCATTAGCTACCATAAGCTAATCAGACCACTATAGATCAGCATAGCTACCATGAGCTAATCAGACCACTATAGATCAGCATTAGCTACCATAAGCTAATCAGACCACTATAGATCAGCATAGCTACCATAAGCTAATCAGACCACTATTGATCAGTGTTAGCTAGCATAAGCTAGTCGGACCACTATAGATCAGCATAGCTACCATAAGCTAATCAGACCACTATAGATCAGCGTTAGCTACCATAAGCTAATCAGACCACTATAGATCAGCGTTAGCTACCATAAGCTAATCAGACCACTATAGATCAGCATAGCTACCATAAGCTAATCAGACCACTATTGATCAGTGTTAGCTAGCATAAGCTAGTCGGACCACTATAGATCAGCATAGCTACCATAAGCTAATCAGACCACTATAGATCAGCATTAGCTACCATAAGCTAATCAGACCGCTATAGATCAGCATAGCTACCATAAGCTAATCAGACCACTATAGATCAGCATTAGCTACCATAAGCTAATCAGACCACTATAGATCAGCATTAGCTACCATAAGCTAATCAGACCACTATAGATCAGCATAGCTACCATAAGCTAATCAGACCACTATAGATCAGCATAGCTACCATAAGCTAATCAGACCACTATAGATCAGCATAGCTACCATAAGCTAATCAGACCACTATAGATCAGCATTAGCTACCATAAGCTAATCAGACCACTATAGATCAGCATAGCTACCATAAGCTAATCAGACCACTATAGATCAGCATAGCTACCATAAGCTAATCAGACCACTATAGATCAGCATAGCTACCATAAGCTAATCAGACCACTATAGATCAGCATAGCTACCATAAGCTAATCAGACCACTATAGACCAGCATTAGCTACCATAAGCTAAACAGACCATTATATACCAGCATTAGCTACCATAGGCTAAACAGACCACTATATACCAGCATTAGCTACCATAAGCTAAACAGACCATTATATACCAGCATTAGCTACCATAAGCTAAACAGACCACTATATACCAGCATTAGCTACCATAAGCTAATCAGACCACTATATACCAGCATTAGCTACCATAAGCTAAACAGACCACTATATACCAGCATTAGCTACCATAAGCTAAACAGACCATTATATACCAGCATTAGCTACCATAAGCTAAACAGACCACTATATACCAGCATTAGCTACCATAAGCTAATCAGACCACTATATACCAGCATTAGCTACCATAAGCTAAACAGACCATTATATACCAGCATTAGCTACCATAAGCTAAACAGACCGCTATTCATTTTCTATGGAAGAGTGGATCAGCATAGCTACCATAAGCTAATCAGATCACTATCGATCAGTGTTAGCTACCATACGCTAATCAGACCATTATTTATCAGCATTAGCTACCATAAGCTAATCAGACCACTATTGATCAGCGTTAGCTAGCATAAGCTAATCAGGCCACTATTGATCAGCGTTAGCTACCATAAGTTAATCAGACCACTATTGATCAACGTTAGCTAGCATAAGCTAAACAGACCACTATTGATCGGCATTAGCTACCAAAAGCTAATCAGACCACTATAGATCAGCATTAGCTACCATAAGCTAATCAGGCCACTATTGATCAGCGTTAGCTAGCACAAGCTAAACAGACCACTATTGATCAGCATTAGCTACCATAAGCCAATCAGACCACTATAGATCAGCGTTCGCTACCATAAGCTAATCAGACCACTATTGATCAGTGTTAACTAGCATAAGCTAAACAGACCACTATTGATCAGCATTAGCTACCATAAGCTAAACAGACCACTGTGGATCAGCATTAGCTAGTATAAGCTAATCAGACCACTATTGATCAGCGTTGGCTATCATAAGCTAGTCGGACCACTATAGATCAGCATAGCTACCATAAGCTAAACAGACCACTACCAGCATTAGCTACCATAAGCTAAACAGACCATTATGTACCAGCATTAGCTACCATAGGCTAAACAGACCACTATATACCAGCATTGGCTACCATAAGCTAAACAGACCACTATATACCAGCATTAGCTACCATAAGCTAAACAGACCATTACATACCAGCATTAGCTACCATAAGCTAAACAGACCATTATATACCAGCATTAGCTACCATAGGCTAAACAGACCACTATATACCAGAATTAGCTACCATAAGCTAAACAGACCACTATATACCAGCATTAGCTACCATAAGCTAAACAGACCATTATATACCAGCATTAGCTACCATAAGCTAAACAAACCATTATATACCAGCATTAGCTACCATAGGCTAAACAGACCACTATATACCAGCATTAGCTACCATAAGCTAATCAGACCACTATGGATCAGCGTTAGCTGCCATAACCAACTGCTGCAGATTGAATGAGGAGGATGCTTTTGGTAACTTGTGTGTTTACGTAATTTATAAAACATAAATCTGACATTATAATCAGTGTAGTATCTTCACAAATTTTCTTAGTGGCTACTTTTTAATTCTACTTCAGTAATGTTAATTTGAAGTAAAACTCATCTTCAGTATAATTTTTGGCTATTCCACCTTCCTCTGGTAGGACTGTGTGTAATACGGTGTAGTACTGTCTGTATATGTCAGAGTTAGTAACCCGGTCAGGCTGCCTGCCGTATCTGGAGCAAAGCATGCTGGGAGCAGGGAGGCAGCCCCTTTGCTCCCTCTCCTTCTTCTCTGTGTGTCTGGCTCCTGATTGGTTGCTGCCAGCCCAGCTGACTGTCCTCAGTCAGACACAGAGAGGAAGGCTGATGGAGGCGACAGCGATGGGGTGAGCTGCCATTTTTTTTTTATCCTCCATCTCCATCCTTTATTCATCCATTTGTTTTCTGTCTCTCTTACCCTGGAATGAATGGATTGCTGAGGGAGGGAGAGAGGAGGAGGATGAGGAGGTCGAAGACGAGGAGGAGGAGGATTGGGGGGGGGGGGGGGGGGTGTCTCCTTTCATTGTTTGTTCTGGCTGGTTTTCTTCTTCATTGAATTTAATTAATTCAGGATTTTCTATTACAGACAGAGAGAAGAGGACAAGAGAGGGAGGATGGAGGGATTATGCATGAGGGTTGGAGGGGAGGATGGATGATGGAGAGAACTGGAAGTACTGGGATCAGATGATGGAGGGAGGAGGGAGAGAAAATGGCCGACTAATGGAGGAGGAGGTTGTTTTTTAGTCATGTAATGACTTCAGCTGTTATTGATCAGCAAACTGACCCAGAATTGGCTGTAGCATCATAACTGATCACAAGGTGATCAGAGGATGGCCATGGGACGATTGATAACTGAGCCCAGATCTGCCACCAAGATGTGTGGCAGCTGCAGTGTAAAGTACTGACTCGTGTAACAAAGTGGCTTTACTCTTCAGTACTACTGTGTGTCTTGTGTTGTCTATGAAATGCTTACAGTAAACATTTGTTTGACCCACATCTTGCTCACTGGTCACTTTCACAGGGACCGGTTTTACTCTTGCGCATCATTGTGTTACAACAGGGACCGGTTTTACTGTTGCGCATCATTCTGTTACAACAGGGACCGGTTTTACTGTCGCGCATTATTCTGTTACAACAGGGACCGGTTTTACTGTCGCACATCATTGTGTTACAACAGGGACCGGTTTTACTGTTGCACATCATTGTGTTACAACAGGGACCGGTTTTACTGTCGCACATTATTGTGTTACAACAGGGACCGGTTTTACTGTCGCACATTATTGTGTTACAACAGGGACCGGTTTTACTGTCGCACATCATTGTGTTACAAAAGGGACCGGTTTTACTGTTGCGCATCATTCTGTTATAACAGGGACCGGTTTTACTGTCGCACATCATTGTGTTACAAAAGGGACCAGTTTTACTGTTGCGCATCATTCTGTTACAACAGGGACCAGTTTTACTGTCGCGCATTATTTTGTTACAACAGGGACCGGTTTTACTGTCGCACATTATTCTGTTACAACAGGGACCGGTTTTACTGTCGCACATCATTGTGTTACAACAGGGACCGGTTTTACTGTCAAGCATCATTGTGTTACAACAGGGACCAGTTTTACTGCCGCACATCATTGTGTTACAACAGGGACCGGTTTTACTGTCAAGCATCATTGTGTTACAACAGGGACCAGTTTTAATGTCGCGCATTATTGTTACAACAGGGACCGGTTTTACTGTCGCACATTATTGTGTTACAACAGGGACCGGTTTTACTGTCGCACATCATTGTGTTACAACAGGGACCGGTTTTACTGTCGCACATTATTGTGTTACAACAGGGACCGGTTTTACTGTCGCACATCATTGTGTTACAACAGGGACCGGTTTTACTGTCGCACATCATTGTGTTACAACAGGGACCGGTTTTACTGTCGCACATTATTCTGTTACAACAGGGACCGGTTTTACTGTCGCACATTATTGTGTTACAACAGGGGCCGGTTTTACTGTCGCGCATCATTGTGTTACAACAGGGACCGGTTTTACTGTCGCGCATTATTCTGTTACAACAGGGACCAGTTTTACTGTCGCGCATCATTGTGTTACAACAGGGACCGGTTTTACTGTCGCGCATCATTGTGTTACAACAGGGACCGGTTTTACTGTTGCACATTATTCTGTTACAACAGGGACCAGTTTTACTGTCGCGCACAGGGAAAAAATTTTATATTTGCAACCTCTTTTAAAGGATACAAATCATTAAAATTTGAATCATTTCAAATATGTGCTCTTTTGACATTGAGAAAATTTATTTCTGGAGATATTTTCAAGTTGTGTTTTATTGTATTTTTACTTCATGAGTGTGTGTATAAAATACCCAAATTGCAGGATAAGTTGTAGAACATAACGCGTTTAGAAATGATCGTGATATATGATGGAAAGTTAGCGGCTTGTCACAGTGACGTAGTAGTCTAGTAGATTGCTGCTTTTGGACAGCAATCTCAGAAACACCGGTTCCACGGTGACATGGAACATGTTGCAGGAATCAACCACTTCCAGAACGGAAGGATAGATGGATGGATGGATGAATAGACGGGTGGATGATAGATGGGTGGGTAAATTGTTAGATCACTGATGAAATCCTGGTACCAGATTAAGGTTCTGTCTGGTTCTGTGTTCCAGGTCAGACGTCAGTCCAACATGGCAGCAGTGTCCTACGATCAGCTGCTGAGGCAGGTGGAGGTGTTAAAGATGGAGAACTCCAACCTGAGACAGGAGCTGCAGGATAACTCAGACCACCTGAACAAGCTGGAGACTGAAGCCTCCAACATGAAGGTCAGTACTCCACAACCACACCTGAGTCCGGTCCAGGTTAGGTCTACAACCGCACCTGAGTCCGGTTTCGGTTGAGTCCACAACCGCACCCGAGTCCGATCCAGGTTAGGTCTACAACCGCACCTGAGTTTGATCCAGATTAGGTCTACAACCGCACCTGAGCCCAGTTTATGTCTGCTTCTCTAGGCAGTAGTCAGACACCATGGTGGTCTCTCTCTCTCTTTGCATCAGTGTGTTTTCAGCCAATCATGCGCCGCGTTGCTGTCTGCTTCTCCAGACTGAGCTTGTTCTTGCTGTTTGTAGTGAGGCATCAGAGTGAGAGGATCTTTATTGTGTATCAGAGGAAAGCTGTCAGAGTGAGGACTCCTTCTCTCTGTGTCTTTCTTCATCTTCTTGTTTCTTCTTCTGTTTGTTTCTCAGTTCCTACATGTTCTCTCCTCTGAAGGTTCTATTTCTGGTTCTGGTCATGTGATGTGTGTGTATTGGTCCAGCTGAGGTGCTCCTGTTGTCTGGTTGGTTATTGTTCCGTCCTTCCCTCTTAGACACAACCGCTTCCTGTTTCCTGTTTTCCCGTTTCCTTTTGTGTGTGTGTTATTTTCCATCATGTCGCTGTTTGAACGCTGCAGACTGATCGTGGTGAGTCTGAGCGGTTCTGCTGACATTTCTTTACAAAACACAGCCTATCATTGTTTGTTTGTTGTTTTGGAGCGCGCTCACATCATATGACTGGCTGTGATGTAGCTGTACGGTCCCTTTGTTCTGCAACAGGAAGTGCTGAAGCAGCTGCAGGGCACCATAGAAGAAGAGTCCGGGGAGTCGTCTGAGTCTCAGCTGGAACTGATCGAACGACTGAAAGGTGAATAGCACACATACCTCAAAACACGCCACGCTATCATGTTTCCCTTAGAACACGCCATCACGTTTGTTTAGAACACGCCATCACGTTTCCTTAGAACTTCATCATGTTTCCTTAGAATGTCATCACGTTTCCCTTAGAACACGCCATCATGTTTGCTTAGAACGCCATCATGTTTCCTTAGAACGTCATCACGTTTCCCTTAGAACACGCCTTCAATGTGTCCGTAGAATGCCATCACATTTCCTTAGAACGTCATCGCGTTTCCTTAGAACGTCATCATGTATCCCTTAGAACATCATCACGTTTCCTTAGAACGTCATCACGTTTCCCTTAGAACATCATCACGTTTCCTTAGAACGTGATCACGTTTTGTTAGAACGTCATCACGTTTCCTTAGAACTTCATCATGTTTTGTTAGAACTTCATCATGTTTTGTTAGAACGCCACCACGTTTCCTTAGAACGTCATCACGTTTTGTTAGAACTTCATCGTGTTTTGTTAGAACTTCATCGTGTTTTGTTAGAACTTCATCACGTTTTGTTAGAATGTCATCATGTTTTGTTAAAACGCCACCACGTTTCCATAGAACGTCATCACGTTTTGTTAGAACTTCATCATGTTTTGTTAGAACATCATCACGTTTCTTTAGAACTTCATCACGTTTTGTTAGAACGTCATCATGTTTTCTTTGAACGTCATCACGTTTTGTTAGAACTTCATCACGTTTTGTTAGAACTTCATCACGTTTTGTTAGAACGTCATCACGTTTTGTTAGAACTTCATCACGTTTTGTTAGAACGTCATCACATTTTGTTAGAACTTCATCACGTTTTGTTAGAACTTCATCACGTTTTGTTAGAACGTCATCACGTTTTGTTAGAACTTCATCACGTTTTGTTAGAACGTCATCAAGTTTTGTTAGAACGTCATCACGTTTTGTTAGAACGTCATCACTTTTTGTTAGAACGTCATCACGTTTTGTTAGAACGTCATCACGTTTTGTTAGAACGTCATCACGTTTTGTTAGAACTTCATCACGTTTTGTTAGAACGTCATCACGTTTTGTTAGAACGTCATCACGTTTTGTTAGAACTTCATCACGTTTTGTTAGAACGTCATCACGTTTTGTTAGAACTTCATCACGTTTTGTTAGAACTTCATCACGTTTTGTTAGAACTTCATCACGTTTTGTTAGAACGTCATCACGTTTTGTTAGAACGTCATCACGTTTTGTTAGAACGTCATCACGTTTTGTTAGAACTTCATCACGTTTTGTTAGAACGTCGTCACGTTTTGTTAGAACGTCGTCACGTTTTGTTAGAACTTCATCACTTTTGTTAGAACTTCATCACGTTTTGTTAGAACTTCATCACTTTTGTTAGAACTTCATCACGTTTTGTTAGAACTTCATCACGTTTTGTTAGAACTTCATCACGTTTTGTTAGAACGTCATCACGTTTTGTTAGAACTTCATCACGTTTTGTTAGAACGTCATCACGTTTTGTTAGAACTTCATCACGTTTTGTTAGAACGTCATCACGTTTTGTTAGAACGTCATCACGTTTTGTTAGAACTTCATCACGTTTTGTTAGAACGTCATCACGTTTTGTTAGAACTTCATCACGTTTTGTTAGAACGTCATCACGTTTTGTTAGAACGTCATCACGTTTTGTTAGAACTTCATCACGTTTTGTTAGAACGTCATCACGTTTTGTTAGAACGTCATCACGTTTTGTTAGAACTTCATCACGTTTTGTTAGAACGTCATCACGTTTTGTTAGAACTTCATCACGTTTTGTTAGAACTTCATCACGTTTTGTTAGAACGTCATCACGTTTTGTTAGAACGTCATCACGTTTTGTTAGAACTTCATCACGGTACCTGCCCGGCATCGGATCAGCCCGACCCCGAAGGCATGCCCAGGGCGACCAGGACCCCCGAGGCCCCGGCAGGGTCTTTGTCCTGTATAATGCTTTCTATGGAGGACTTTGTATTGTATGAGTTGTAAATTTGGGCTGTCTGTCATATTAAAGGCTTTAAGACATATGTGTAGCCAAAATGGTTGAGTAGGATTGAAGGATAAATCTATCTCCCATTTCAAAGTAGGTAGAGAATTTGAATCATCTATTTTTAGCATTAATCTGTATATTTTTAAAATAACTTTGGGGTACAGAGGTCCATAAAATCTGCTACCATTGGAGGAAGTTCCAGGTGTGTTTGGTGAAGGGGGAATTTTGTGTGTATTATGGTTCTGAGTTGTTGATATTCTAAGAATCTGCTGCTGTTAATCCCATATTGTGATGAGAGTGTATTAAAAGATAAAATATTTCTGTTACGGATAATATGTTAAAAGTATTCAATTCTTTGTTAATCCATTGGTTAAAATTTAGCATATTGATATAATATATATAATATAATATCAAATGTGGCTTTAAATTACCACGTCTGATTTATTTTCAAACTACATGTGTGGTGACATCACTTCCTGTTGTTGATGTGTTCCTGTTGTGTTGCTAATGTGGGAGCCTGCGGTCTTAGCATTAACTGCTAATGTGAGCAGTAATATGTGGTCTTAACATTAACATCTAATGTGAATGATAATATTTGGTCTTAGCGATAGCTGCTAATATGAGAGCCCACGGTCTTAGTGATAGCTGCTAATATGAGAGCCCACGGTCTTAGCGATAGCTGCTAATATGAGAGCCCACGGTCTTAGCGATAGCTGCTAATATGAGAGCCCACGGTCTTAGCGATAGCTGCTAATATGAGAGCCCACGGTCTTAGCGATAGCTGCTAATATGAGAGCCCACGGTCTTAGCGATAGCTGCTAATATGAGAGCCCACAGTCTTAGCGATAGCTGCTAATATGAGAGCCCACAGTCTTAGCGATGGCTGCTAATGAGGGAGCCCACGGTCTTAGGGTTAGTTGCAAATGTGAGAGGTAATACTTGGTTTTAGTGTTAGCTGCT
This sequence comes from Melanotaenia boesemani, assembly GCF_017639745.1. NCBI lineage: Eukaryota > Metazoa > Chordata > Actinopteri > Atheriniformes > Melanotaeniidae > Melanotaenia > Melanotaenia boesemani. The sequence goes on from NC_055700.1 coordinate 518,381, forward strand.
AATGTGAGTGGTAATTTCTTTTAAAGAAGCCTAACTTTGATCGCTCAGTTCTGACTAATTACAGGCCGATTTCTAAATGATCTTTTTATTAAAAGTCTTAGAAAAAATAGTGTGCATACAATTACAGGATCACTTAGATTTTAGTAAAGTTTTAGAAAAATTTCAGTCTGGTTTTAAGTCTCTCCACAGTACTGAAACTGCACTTTTAAGAGTTTTTAATGACCTGTTTAAAGCTACTGACTCTGGAAGTCCTGCAGTTTTGATTCTCTTAGACCTGGCCGCAGCCTTTGACATGGTGGACCACCAAGTCCTCCTGACCCGCTTAGAGCACTGTGTCGGTATTAGAGGAACTGCCCTGCGCTGGTTCCAGTCTTACTTGTCGGATCGGTCGTTTTGTGTTCACCTTGAGGAGTTTTCCTCAGCTGCTGCCCCTCTCATTTATGGGGTCCCACAGGGGTCCATTTTGGGTCCACTGCTTTTTTCCCTGTATATGCTGCCCTTGGGCTCTATTTTTCAGAAGCACAATATTGCCTACCATTGCTTTGCTGATGATATTCAGATCTACATCCCCTTAAAGCCACAGAGGGATTCTCTGACTAACCTTCTAGCTGTTTGTATGAGCTAAAAGCCTGGATGGATTTAAATTTCCTCCACTTAAATAAGGAAAAAACTAATATTGTGGTTTTTGGAAGTTCTGAACTTCTAAACAGTACAGTTAGTGTTCTCAGTCCGTTGACTTCGTTTTGTCGAACCGATGCCAAGAATCTGGGTGTGATCATAGACAATTCTTTTAACTTCCACCGGCAGGTTCATTTTGTAGTCAAAAGTGTTTTCTTCCATCTGAGGCTGCTTGGCAAGTTAAAACCGTACCTGCCCAAGCATGACCTAGAAAAAGTCCTCCACCTGCTCATTATGTCCCGCTTAGATTACTGCAACTCCCTGTATTACAGCATTGACCAGTCATTTCTACACCGACTGCAGCTGCCCAGAATGCTGCTGCTCGGTTGCTTCCAGGCACGAGACGTTGTGAGTGGTAATACTTGGTCTTAGCATTAGCTGCTAATATGAGAGCCTTCAGTCTTAGTGTTAGCTGCTAATATGAGAGCCTTCAGTCTTAGTGTTAGCTGCTAATATGAGAGCCTTCAGTCTTAGTGTTAGCTGCTGATGTGAGAGCCTGCAGTCTTAGTGTTAGCTGCTAATATGAGAGCCTTCAGTCTTAGTGTTAGCTGCTAATATGAGAGCCTTCAGTCTTAGTGTTAGCTGCTGATGTGAGAGCCTTCAGTCTTAGTGTTAGCTGCTGATGTGAGAGCCTGCAGTCTTAGTGTTAGCTGCTGATGTGAGAGCCTTCAGTCTTAGTGTTAGCTGCTAATATGAGAGCCTTCAGTCTTAGTGTTAGCTGCTGATATGAGAGCCTTCAGTCTTAGTGTTAGCTGCTGATGTAAGAGCCTGCAGTCTTAGTGTTAGCTGCTGATGTGAGAGCCTGCAGTCTTAGTGTTAGCTGCTAATATGAGAGCCTTCAGTCTTAGTGTTAGCTGCTAATATGAGAGCCTTCAGTCTTAGTGTTAGCTGCTGATGTGAGAGCCTTCAGTCTTAGTGTTAGCTGCTGATGTGAGAGCCTGCAGTCTTAGTGTTAGCTGCTGATGTGAGAGCCTTCAGTCTTAGTGTTAGCTGCTAATATGAGAGCCTTCAGTCTTAGTGTTAGCTGCTGATATGAGAGCCTTCAGTCTTAGTGTTAGCTGCTGATGTGAGAGCCTGCAGTCTTAGTGTTAGCTGCTAATATGAGCGGTAATACTTGATCTTAGCATTAGCTGCTAATGTGAGTGATAATACTTGATCTTAGCATTAGCTGCTAATGTGAGAGCCTGCAGTCTTAGTGTTAGCTGCTAATGTGAGCGGTAATACGCTGCAACATACTTTACAGGTGAATGTAATCCACACTGGTGAATGAAACATCTGAATGTGACATCGTCTTAGCAAGAGAAGGAAGGAGGACACACAGGAAACCAGTTGTGTGTAAATATGCTAAGATCTTACCGATTCTCAGTAAGTCAAGGACGAGTAGTCATGTGACCCGAAAAGAGGACATGAAAAAAATTGTTTCCTAAGTTTTATGAATCGATTTTGGATTTATTTTGAATCTATTTAAATCGATAAACTGATTTTTTTTAAACTAGCCCTATTCTTACATCCTGCTCTGGTTCCCCACTAGAGATGAGCCTGGAATCGGGTGGTTTTAAGCCCAAAACGAGACCTCCTCTGCCCCCTTCATCCTCTTCCAGCTCGGCCTCCTCTTCCTCTGGAACTCCTGCTGGAGCAGCTGGAGGATCTGGCGGTCCAGGCCCCTCAGCAGCCGCCTCCTTCCCCAGGCGAGGGCTGCCATCTGTGGGCAGAGACAGCCATGACCGTTGCTTAGAGGAGCTGGAAAAAGAAAGGTATTGATAGTTTATAGTGGTACCGCAGGTTGTACTGGTACTGTACTGGATGTGATTGGCTGTTTCTCTCTCACAGGTCTCTCCTATTGGCTGAGCTGGAGAAGGAGGAAAAGGAAAAAGACTGGTACTACGCTCAGCTGCAGAGCCTGACCAAGAGGATCGACAGCCTGCCACTCACAGAGAATGTAAGAAGCTTTTAAATGGGAACCTGGAAAAGGTTCAGAATGGTGGTTCAGAACAGTTCAGGCCCAGAATACATCTGTGATATGTTCAGAAAATATAAACCTAGCAGAGCTCTTAGATCCAAACACTCTGGTCAACTAGTCCAGACCAGAGTCCAGACTAAACATGGAGAAGCAGCATTTAGCTGTTATGCTGCAAACAAATGGAACAAACTGCCAGTGGAGATTAACCTTTCACCAAACGTAGACATTTTTAAATCCAGGTTAAAACATTTCTTTTCTCATGCGCCTATGCATGAAATCTGCACGGTAACTTTTTAACTTATCTTACTTTTAATCATTTTCACGTAATTTATTATTTTATTGTGATTATGTGTTGATGCCTTTTACTTTTATGTTTTATGTAAAGCACTTTAAATTGTCCTGTACATGAAATGTGCTGTACAAATAAACTGCCTTGCCTTGCAATGCATCCTGGGAGTTCACAGGTGTGTTTGTGTTAGTTCACCCTGCAGACGGATATGAGCCGCCGTCAGCTGGAGTTCGAGGCCCGACAGATCCGATCAGCCATGGAGGAGCAGCTGGGATCCTGTCAGGAGATGGAGAGAAGGGCTCAGGTAGGACGAGCACACTTGTTACCTGGGCAGGTCACCTGGGCAGGTCAGGGTTATCTGTGTGGGTCACCTGGACGGGTCAAGTTCACCTGCGCAGGTAATGATCACACCTTAATGCTGTGTGTTCCAGGCCCGGGTGTCTCGGATCCAGCAGATAGAGAAGGACATTCTGAGACTGGGAGCACGTCTCCAGGTAAGCTCACCTGTCCATTCCACCTTTGTGAGCTGCAACCTGACTACCAGCTGAGCTGTTCTCCTCGGTCTCTGCAGGTGGAGGGAGCTCCAGGTGATAGCAGCGGATTGGCTGGCACTCAGGTGGGCGTCCTCTTCTGTTCTCCTGTAGGTAGACTTCAGATCTTTATTCTTCTTATGTCTTTAAATTCTGTCTTTGTCCTTCAGAGTGCCAGCAGCCGATTGGAGCAGGAGCCGGCCAATGAGACAAGCTACTCTGTGCCTCGACGAATCACCAGCCACCTGGGAACAAAGGTGACTGCCTGGGGACTGCCCCGCCGAGTATAGTTGGGTGATCAGGTGTTCTGACAGCCGTGTGTTGCCCCCTGCAGGTGGAGATGGTGTACAGCCTGCTATCCATGCTGGGGACCCACGATAAGGACGACATGTCGCGCACGCTACTCGCCATGTCCAGCTCACAGGACTCCTGCATCGCCATGCGTCAGTCCGGCTGTCTGCCCCTGCTCATCCAGCTGCTGCATGGCAACGACAAGGACTCCCTGTTGTTAGGTAGCCATCTGTTTCTGTACACACCCTGCGTAAACATTCATGTTTGTGATCAAACCTACGTGGTCACCCAGGTAACTCCCGCGGCAGTAAAGAGGCACGTGCACGAGCATCTGCTGCGCTGCACAACATCGTGCACAGTCAGCCAGATGACAAGCGGGGGCGGCGGGAGATCCGGGTTCTGCACCTGCTGGAGCAGGTCCGCCATTACTGCGAGGCGTGCTGGAGCTGGCAGGAGAACCACGAGAGGGGCGTTGACCAGGAGGACAACCCCAGTGAGTCATCAGTCACATGTCCACGCCCACTGATCGGTGTGTTTGCATGTGTCATGCATGTGAAAGACGGTGTGTGTGTTGCAGTGCCGTCTCCGGTGGACCATCAGATCTGTCCGGCCGTCTGCGTCCTCATGAAGCTGTCCTTTGACGAGGAACATCGACATGCCATGAACGAACTCGGTGAGTCCAGCCTGGTAATTCTGGCTCTGACCGGATCTTCTGGTTCTGACCGGATCCTCTGGTTCTGACCGGTTCTGACAGGATCCTCTGGTTCTGACCGGTTCTGTCAGGATCCTCTGGTTCTGACTGGTTCTGTCTGCAGGTGGTCTGCAGGCGGTGGCGGAGCTCCTCCAGGTGGACTGTGAGATGTTCGGGCTCAGCAGCGATCACTACAGCGTCACTCTGCGCCGCTACGCTGGCATGGCACTCACCAACCTCACCTTTGGAGACGTAGCCAATAAGGTTAGGGCAGATCTTAACACATGTCCAGATGACGTCTCAGGTGTTAGCAGTCGGATCTCATGGTTTCGTTTCCCATCAGGCCACACTGTGCTCCATGAAGGGCTGCATGAGGGCGATGGTGGCACAGCTGAAGTCCGAGAGTGAAGACCTGCAGCAGGTGAGTTCAGATGTTACCGTGGCAACAATATGACCTGCCCCTACCTTAGCAAAGGTGATGGATGGAGTGTTGTGTTTTTCCAGGTGATTGCCAGTGTCCTGAGGAACCTTTCATGGCGTGCTGATGTCAACAGTAAGAAGACACTACGTGAGGTCGGCAGCGTGCGCGCGTTGATGGGCTGCGCGCTCGAGGTGCAAAAGGTAACGTCATCTTCCTGTCCCACTCTGAGTGCTCTCAGTTCAGTCTACACGGCCCGAATCTGAACTGAGCACGCTCCATTGTTTGAATCTCAACTGAGCGCGCTCACTCCACTCTTCCTTCCATGTGTAGGAGTCGACCCTGAAGTCCGTGCTGAGCGCGCTTTGGAATTTGTCTGCGCACTGCACGGAGAACAAGGCGGACATCTGTGCCGTAGACGGTGCTCTGGCGTTCCTGGTTGGAACGCTGACTCATAGAAGCCACACCAACACTCTCGCCATCATTGAGAGCGGCGGCGGGATCCTGCGGAACGTGTCTAGTCTTATCGCCACCAATGAGGCCCACAGGTAACCGCTGTGAACTCGTAGAGGCTGGAAGGCTCACCTGTGTGGGACACCTGTAATTATTTTCCGTTCATTGTCTTGCAGGCAGATCCTGCGTGAGCATGGCTGCCTGCCGACGCTGCTGCAGCACCTGAAGTCTCACAGTCTCACCATTGTGTCCAACGCCTGCGGGACACTCTGGAACCTGTCTGCTAGAGACGCCAAAGACCAGGAGGCCCTGTGGGAGCTGGGTGCCGTCGGCATGCTGCGCAATCTCATCCATTCCCGCCACAAGATGATCGCCATGGGCAGCGCAGCCGCCCTGCGCAACCTGATGGCAAACCGGCCGGCTCGCTACAAAGACGCCAGCGTGGTGTCACCGGGCGCTGGCGCCCCATCGCTGCACGCACGCAAACAGAAGGCGCTTTTCGAAGAGCTGGACGCCCAGCAGCTGTCGGAGACCTTTGACAACATTGACAACCTGAGCCCGAAGGCGGCGCACAGGAAGGGGCGGAGCTGCAACAGCGCCACTGTGGGCGGGGGTGGCGCAACACGCTGCTACACCAACACTCCGGTGCTGTCGAGCCCGAAGAGCGGAGACGGGTCGAAGAGAGCGGGAGAGGAGGCGGCGTACGCCCGCTCTGTGTTCCCGCCGAGCGTCCGGGCTTCCAGCGACAGCCTCAACAGCGTGACGAGCGCAGATGGCTACGGCAACCGTGGGAAGACCAAGCCGTCGTCTGATTCGTTCTACTCCTCCGACGAGAGCGGAGCCAACAAGTGCTGCGTCTACAGGAAGTATCCTGCCGACCTGGCCCACAAAATCCGCAGCGCCAACCACATGGCGGATGATGACGGCGCCGAGCTGGACACGCCCATCAACTACAGCCTAAAGTACTCGGATGAACAGCTGAACTCTGGCCGCCAGAGTCCAAGTCACCGCGGCGGCGTGGAGATCGACGACGATGCTGAGCAGGATGCCAGGCTGCAGAGGAGTGACGCCGTCGAATCCAGGCCAAGTGGTGGGCGCATGCCGCCGGTCCCGCCCCCGCGCTACGTTGTTGTCACGGGGACACCTAACTATGTTAGCGACTCCACGCCCGAGCAGCCAATCGACTACAGCCTGAAGTTCGGAGGTGAAGGCAACCATAAACCACTGTTCAAATCAGAGGAGACCTCCGCCCCCACACTGGCCCCGCCCCCTGCCTCCTCTAACAAGCTCCGCCCCTTAATCCCTCCTAACAAGAACAACCAGGAGTCAACACAGACATACTGTGTTGAGGACACCCCTATCTGCTTCTCCAGAGGCAGCTCGCTGTCCTCTCTGTCCTCGGAGGAGGATGTGGAAGGTGATGTCATCACCAGGAAGAGGAAGGCCGGGAGCGGCAGCAACGACTACCCGACTCTTCCTGTTAGCGAGAAAGACGCTCGCGAGCAGCAGCAGCAGCGGCAGCAGAAGGAGGCGGAGAGCCAGACGGCCGCCGCTCCTTCCACACGGGGACGGCGAGGTCATCACCACCACCACGGTCATTCCCACCACCACCATCACCACCACCATATGACATCATCATCAGGCGCCCGTACCCCGAAGAGCCCACCGGAGCCACCATACACACAGGAGACGCCGCTGATGTTCAGCCGCTGCACCTCCGTGAGCTCCCTGGACAGCTTCTCCACCTCGTCCATCGCCAGCTCCGTGCGGTCCAGCGAGCCGTGCAGCGGTGTGCCAAGTGGCGTGGTCAGCCCGAGCGACCTTCCTGACAGCCCGGGTCAGACCATGCCGCCAAGCCGTGCCAAAACGCCGCCACCGCCCGCCCAGACCACCAAGCAGGAGGAGGAAGCCAAGAAGGAGGAGGAGAGCAGTGTGGATGTCCTGCTGCACTTTGCCACAGAGAGCACGCCGCACGGCTTCTCCCGAGCCTCCAGTCTGAGCGCGCTCAGTCTGGATGAACCCTACATCGCAGCAGAGATGAGGAAGAAGGAAGAGCAAGATGATGGGAGCGAGGAGAGGAAGAAGGAGTCAGCCAAGCCCATCCTCGACGAATCGGATGACGACGACAACAAGATCCTGGAGGCGTGCATCAACATGGCGATGCCCAAGTCCTCGCAGAAGCCAAAGAAGCCACCTGCACCACGGAAGCCAAGCCAGCTTCCTGTCTACAAGCTCCTCCCACCACAGAGCCGCCAGCAGAGAAAAGACCCACCGCCACCACCAGAGGAGGTGCCCAGAGTTTACTGTGTGGAAGGAACGCCACTCAACTTCTCCACCGCAACATCCCTCAGTGACCTCACCATTGACTCGCCGCCCAACGAGGAGGAAGCCCTCACGCCTGTGGCCCCGCCCACCTTCGTCCCAAGAAGACGGGCAGGACTCCCTGAGGGCGAGAATGGTGACGATATCCTCACTGAATGCATCAACGCTGCCATGCCGAAACCCAAACCCAGGAAGCCAATCAGAGCTGCAGCAAACGGAGACCATTTTCCTCCACCCGATCCTCCACAGGCTCCGGCCCCTCTCAGTGCGCAGGTGCAAAAGAAGAAGCCTACTTCACCTGTGAAGCCCATGCCTCAGCGGACGTCGTACGGGGTCGCCACGGCAATAGCTGCAAAAGCAAAACCTGGGTTTGCCTTTGACTCTCCACGTCACTACACACCCATCGAGGGGACGCCATGCTGCTTCTCGCGCAACGATTCACTGAGCTCCCTCGACTTTGACGAGGATGACAGCGGCGAGAAAGACAGAGAGGAGAGGAAGGCCAAAGAAGAAGAAGGCAGGAAGAAGAAACAGCAGACAGCTGCCATCTTTCCTCGAACCAAACCTGCCGCCATTCAGACAGCGACGGATGAGAAGCAGAAGTTTGCCATCGAAGACACACCTGTCTGCTTCTCCAGGAACCCGTCGCTAAGCTCGCTGAGTGACATCGACCAGGAGAACAACAACAAGGAGTTTGCACCCCCGCCGGAGCAGCAAGATCACGTCAAAGCCAGACCCATATCTCCTCCCCCTTATGAGGTGAGTCCTTATGGCAACTAACAGTTCTCCATAGCACCCACGGGTTCTGGTTCTCTGTCAGAATCATCAGCGGCTAATGTGGCAGCCTGTGGTCTTAGCATCAGCTGCTAATGTGAGAGACCACAGTCTTAGCATCAGCTGCTAATAGGGCCGCCTATGGTCTTAGCATCAGCTGCTAATGTGAGAGACCACAGTCTTAGCATCAGCTGCTAATGGGGCAGCCCATGGTCTTAGCATCAGATGCTAATGGAGCCGCCTATGGTCTTAGCATCATCTGCTAATAAGGCAGCCCATGTTCTTAGCATCAGATGCTAATGGGGCCACCTATGGTCTTAGCATCAGCTGCTAATGTGAGAGACCACAGTCTTAGCATCAGCTGCTAATAGGGCCGCCCATGGTCTTGGCATCAGCTGCTAATGGGGCAGCCCATGTTCTTAGCATCAGATGCTAATGGGGCCGCCCATGCTCTCAGCATCACTTGCTAATAGGGCTACCCATTGTCTTAGCATCAGATGCTAATGGGGCCACCTATGGTCTTAGCATCAGCTGCTAATGTGAGAGACCACAGTCTTAGCATCAGCTGCTAATGGGGCAGCCCATGGTCTTAGCATCAGATGCTAATGGGGCTACCTATGGTCTTAGCATCAGATGCTAATCTTGGAGACCGCAGTCTTAGTGTTAGCTGCTAATAGGGCCGCCCATGGTCTTAGCATCAACTGCTAATGGGGCTACCTATGGTCTTAGCATCAGCTGCTAATGGGGCAGCCCATGAACTCACTGCCGAAGAAGATAGACGAGCTGTCCGCACTGAACAACCAGTGGATCTACGGTGAGAACAGCTTGTTCATCTTTACAGAAACATGGCTGAACCAGCTAGTACCGGATGCTAACGTGGACCTGCAGGGATTCACTGCTGTGAGAGCTGACAGAGACACTAAAGCAAGCGGGAAAAGCAACGGTGGGAACTCATCATGTATGTAAACAACCGCTGGTGTAACCCAGGACACATCGCTGTAAAAACAGTGCTATGCTGCCGGAACCTAGAGCTGCTAGCTGTTAGCCTGCGGCCATATTATCTGCCGAGGGAGTTCAGTCATGTGATCACCGTCTGTGTTTATCCCTCCGAGAGCGGACGCAGCCACTGCCTGTGAGAAAATCCACTCTGTCACAGCAAGGCTGCAGACACAGCACCCTGAGGCTTTTACCATCATCTTCAACCATGCAGCCTTGGACTCTACCTTGGCTGTTTTTAATCAGGTTGTAGACTGTCTGACTAGAAACAACAGGACAATTGATCTGCTGTATGTTAACGTACAGGATGCATACAGATCGACTCTCCTCCCCCATTAGGGACCATCTACAGCCACTGTATACCCCCCTGGTCCAAAAGCAACCGGTGACAACTAGATCAGTCAGGAGATAGTCCCCGGAGAAGGAAAGTGCCCTGAGAGACTGCTTTAACACCACAATCTGGGATGTGCTGCTGAACCCGCATGGAGAGGACAGAGGGGATGACACAAGATCACTGAAGACCTGCACGGCAGACCTGGGGGAACCACTACAACGGATCTTCAACCTTAGTCTGCAGACTGGGAGAGTGTCCACCCTCTGGAAGACTTCCTTCATCGTTCCAGTGCCGAAGAAGAACCGGCTTATCTGATGAAGACGTTGGAGCGGCTCTTCCTCAGCCTCCTCCGACCCCAGGTGCAACACACCCAGCCAGGTGTTGGTGTGGAGGATGCTATCCTCTACCTGCTTCATCGAGCCCACTCCCATCTGGACAAGGGAAATGGCATAGTGAAGATTTTTTTTCTGGACTTCTCCAGTACCTTCAGTACCATCCAGCCGTCTTTGCTCCGGGACAAACTGAGCCGGCGGGCTGGCTCTGTGGTTGGCATGATGCTGCAATAACCTCATTTTTATCTGCAGTGTAATAATTTTAAATTCATATTCTATACATATCTAGCTCTTTTTACCTGTGTGCTTATTTACCTGCTTTTTTAAATTATTTTTATGTGCTGCTGGAATTGTGAATTTCCCGAGGGGGTCACCCCAAGGGATTAATAAAGTTAAGTCTAAGTCTAATGTGAGAGACCACTGTCTTACCATCAGCTGCTGACGGGGCGGCCGGTGGTCTTAGCATCAGCTGCTAACGGGGCGGCCGGTGGTCTTAGCGTCAGCTGCTAACGGGGCGGCCGGTGGTCTTAGCGTCAGCTGCTAACGGGGGGGGGCCGGTGGTCTTAGCGTCAGCTGCTAACGGGGCGGCCGGTGGTCTTAGCGTCAGCTGCTAACGGGGGGGGGCGGTGGTCTTAGCGTCAGCTGCTAACTGGGCGGCCGGTGGTCTTAGCGTCAGCTGCTCATGTGGGAGACCATTCATTTGTTTACGGATCAAATACATTTGAATCGATTCAGTTTGATTTCTTATCCCAGCTCGATGACATATGTCCTTAGTGATAGGTAATATAACATGATTGTCGTCTCCATGGCAACCTTTGATGTGACTTCTACTCTCTTTCCAGATGGAGCAGAAGTCCCGCCCCCCAGTAGCTAGTGGCTACGCCCCCAAAGCGTTTCATGTGGAGGACACGCCCGTCTGCTTCTCCAGGAACTCGTCGCTCAGCTCTCTAAGTATCGACTCAGAGGACGACCTCCTCCAGGAGTGTATCAGCTCTGCCATGCCCAAGAAAAAGAAGAAAGCTGCTTCGCTCCCCGCCCCCGCCACCATCACCACACCTCTTCCTGTCCCAAAAGCCGAGGACAGCACTCTGGATGACGACGAGCCTTCAGCAAGAAGCCCCACCTCCCCTGACTCCGAGTCATTTGATTGGAAGGCCATCCAGGAGGGCGCTAACTCCATCGTCAGCAGCCTGAATGCCGCCGCCGCTTCATCGCTGTCCCGCCAGCCGTCATCAGACTCCGACTCAGTCCTGTCCCTGAAGTCTGTGGGCTCGCCTTTCCACATGCCCTTAGTTAATCACAACGCAGAGGAAGAGGAGGAGCCAGATAGGGAAGAGACGAAGCGTGGCGCCCGGATCCTGAAGCCCGGCGAGCGTAGCACGCTGGATGCCAAGAAGAAGGACGAGGAAGATGAGGAGGAGGAGGCCAAGGCAGTCAGGGGCGGGAAGAAGGTGTACCGAAGCCTGATCACTGGTAAGCCCAGGGCGGAGCCTGCCGCCAGGGGGCGGAGCAAACCCAGAGCCACCGCCATGGCCAAGCCTCCGGGAGCCAACGATGGTGGCGACAGGGGTATCGCGTCCTCCCGAGACTCCACACCCTCTCGTTCTGTGACAGCAGTCAATCAGAAAGCAGGAAAGGTGTCGCAGCTGCCGCGCACTGCATCTCCAGGAAGCGCATCATCGGCGTCCGCCTCAAGACCCGCCAAACCGGCCACAGCACCGAAGAGCAGCAGCCTACCGAGGAGCGAGTCGGCCTCTAGGGTTGGCGCCAAGAAGACCAGGTCGGAGCCTGAGAGGGTGAGGGCGGACCCCGAGAAGCCAGTGCTCGTACGCCAGTCGACTTTTATCAAAGAGGCTCCGAGTCCCACACTGAAGAGGAAGCTGGAGGAGTCTTCATCAGGGGCAGCGGCACAGGAGTCGCTGTCCAGCCCCGACACACCTCTGCCGCCATCAGTCCGGAGGCACGATGTGAACCGCTCCCACTCCGAGAGCCCATCACGCACACAGGAAGTGACCTCATCGCGCTTGAGCCGCACGGGCACCTGGAAGAGGGAGAACAGCTGCGGCGCAGCCGGTACAGGTGGCGGGAAACACTCCACATCTCTGCCGCGTGTCGGCACATGGAAGAGGACAGGAAGCTCATCATCTGTGCTGTCAGCGTCATCGGAGTCCAGCGAGAAGGGGCGGAGCGAGGAGGATGGCGCTGTGAGGTCGAAGGGAACATGGCGAAAGGCCAAGAGCGGTGAGTTGGCAGCCGGCCGATCCGAGGATGTCTGGGTCCGGCTAGAGGACTGTCCCGTCAACAACCCGCGCTCGCCATCTTCCTGTTCAGCTCGCTCGCCCAATGCCCCGCCTGTCATCGACAGCCCCGCCCCCTCCAGGATCCTGTCTTCTTCCTCTTCTTCCTCCTCCAACCTGAACCTCCGGCGGAGCTGCGAGAGCCTGGACGACAAGCCGCCACCGCCAGAACGCCAGCAGCAGAGAAGTCAGCAGCGCAGCGGCGCCTTGGCGGCCCGTGTCAGCCCCTTCAACTACACGCCAAGCCCGAGGAAGAGCAGCGTAGATGCTGGCTCCACCCCCACACCACCGGCCACCAGCACATCGACCACGCCCACACGACCTTCGCTCATCCCTACGCCCGTCACCAAGAAAAGAGAGCCAAAGGCCGGAGACGGCGGCGATCGCGGGTCCTACATCGTAACTTCAGTCTGAAAACATGGAAACAGGAAGCTGGACTGATGGTGACAGGAAGCTCCGCCCCGTCACCCCCTGTGCCTGATTGGTTCCTCCCTGAAACAACTTTTTATGTTTTTATACCACTAATGATCTGTAGCGCTTAGCTCTGCCCCCTGCATGGCCCCGCCCCCTAACAATGTTACCATAGTAACATGAAGATGATGATGATGATGATGATGGTGTTTCTGTAAGGTCTTCAGTCCTCTTCTGGGTTCTGGTTCTGAACCAGTTTCTAGGTCTGGTCACAGAACGAGAACTAGTTTTCTGGAGGAACTTCCTGCTCCGTCGCCGTGGAAACGAGTAACACTGTAAACTGTAAGTTATTGCTGTAAAACATTTTAACTCTGAAGCACATAATTTAAACTCTGATCAATAAAGTTCTACACTCTGATGCATCTGAGTCGGGGTCCGGGTCTGGGTGTAGGTCCACATTTCCCTAAAGGTTTTTTTTAACCAGAACCGGGCCGGTCAAATTAACCATCTTATACCGGGCGGGTCAGATTAACCGCATCGAACCGTGCGGGTCAGATTAACTGCATCGAACCGGGCGGGTCAGATTAACCGAATCGAACCCGGCTAGTCAGATTAACCGCATCGAACCGGGCCGGTCAAATTAACCATCTTATACCGGGCGGGTCAGATTAACTGCATCGAACTGGGCGGGTCAGATTAACCGAATCGAACTGGGCCTGTCAAATTAACCATCTTATACCGGGCGGGTCAGATTAACCGCATCGAACTGGGCGGATCAGATTAACCGCATCGAACCCGGCGGGTCAGATTAACCGCATCGAACCCGGCGGGTCAGATTAACCGCATCGAACCGGGCGGGTCAGATTAACTGCATCGAACCGTGCGGGTCAGATTAACTGCATCGAACCGGGCGGGTCAGATTAACCGAATCGAACCCGGCTAGTCAGATTAACCGAATCGAACTGGGCCTGTCAAATTAACCATCTTATACCGGGCGGGTCAGATTAACCGCATCGAACCGGGCGGATCAGATTAACCGCATCGAACCCGGCGGGTCAGATTAACCGCATCGAACCCGGCGGGTCAGATTAACCGAATCGAACCCGGCGGGTCAGATTAACCGCATCGAACCAGGCGGGTCAGATTAACCGAATCGAACCGGGCGGGTCAGATTAACTGCATCGAACTGGGCGGGTCAGATTAACCGAATCGAACTGGGCCTGTCAAATTAACCATCTTATACCGGGCGGGTCAGATTAACCGCATCGAACCGGGCGGGTCAGATTAACCGCATCGAACCCGGCGGGTCAGATTAACCGCATCGAACCCGGCGGGTCAGATTAACCGAATCGAACCCGGCGGGTCAGATTAACCGCATCGAACCGGGCGGGTCAGATTAACCGCATCGAACCGGGCGGGTCAGATTAACCGAATCGAACCGGGCGGGTCAGATTAACCGAATCGAACCGGGCGGGTCAGATTAACCGAATCGAACCGGGCGGGTCAGATTAACCGCATCGAACCCGGCGGGTCAGATTAACCGCATCGAACCGGGCGGGTCAGATTAACCGAATCGAACCGGGCGGGTCAGATTAACCTCTGGTGAACAAAGTGCTGTACAAGACAAAACAAGGCAACAATAAAAAAAAAGCATTAAAACTCAGAAGAGATAAAGTACACTTTAATATACATACATTTAGAAAAGGGAAGTCTTAAACAGCCGAGGAAAAGGTGCGTTCACGTCCCTTCGTATGCGTTGGTGGGCGGGGTTTCTATACCTGCTTAGCGAGGATCCGCCCACCTGAATCTGGAGGGAGGGGCTGTGGGGTGATTGAGAAGCACCAGTATGGCTCTAATAATGAAAAACAAAATCTGGTTTAATCTGTAGGGGGCGCTATGAGCCGTTTTTTTTACCCACAAAACCCAGTTCTTTACAGAAATTTAAAAACTACTAATTTTATCAACAGTACAGGTGGCTTTCATCGTTTACAGCTCAAAGAGCACATTTCAGGGTGCACTACCCCGTTAATGATTTAAAATCATCTGATCTGTACAGATCTGATTTTAAAGGAAAAAGCTCCGTCACCACTGCCTTTAATCCGGTTCTGGGAACTGGGAGCAACTGGTTCCTGGACCTCAGGACTGACGGGACTGTGGAAGGTTAAAAGCTCTGCTTGGTGAGGTGGTGCTGTGATATATAGAGGTAGTGCACCCTGTGTACACACACACACACACACACACACAGCTGGACATGAGTACCAGGGTAATGGAGGCCCAGGTCTACCACACCAGACAGCAAGATCCTGGCAGAAAAAGAATCCATGGGACACCAAAACCAAGTAGCCGGCATCGTGTACAGAAACATCTGGACAGAATATGGACTGAAGACCCCTGGGTCACGATGGAAACACCTCCCAAGGTGGTGGAGAACTAGCTCTATATATATATATATATATATACATATATATAAACATTGTTATTCATTTACTCATTTACATTTTATCCTCATATTCTAGTGACATTTATTAGGCTCTGTTTTTAATTACATGATACAAGATGGCGGCGCGCATGGATGCGGCGGCTTATGGCTCCCCATTCCAGTGCTCTTTTCTCTTTCTTTTTCTGTCGTTTTTCTTTCTTTTGTGCACGACTGGTCATGCGAACATCCCGTACACCCGCCAGATGCTTTTGGATATCGGAAACCAACACCAGATATCTATTTTGAGTGACTTTCACCACACGCACAACATTCCAGACGACATAGCGAGACCACCGGACTCTCCGTGGATTGTTATCGGGTCTGGAAGGCGGAGCAGACGGAGGAGGGAGAGGAAGCAGAAGCGGGGCTGCAGGTCTGGCATTATGCTACGGCTAAGAAAACAACCTCACAAGCCACCTCTTCCGAGCCTGTATCGCTCCAACGCCAGATCCCTGGTACATAAAACGGGCGACCTGGAATTACTACTCGCTGGAAACCGCTATGTCCGGGATTGTTGTGTACTGATTATCACTGAAACCTGGCTTCACCCGGACATACCCAATGCTAGCGTGCAGCTAGCAGGCCGAACTCTGCTACGCTGGGACAGGACAGAGGACTCTGGTAAGAGCAGAGGAGGGGCGCTCTGTATCTATGTGCACGACAACTGGTGTAACAACGGGACAATCATAGACCAACACTGTTGTCCGGACATAGAGTACATGTCTGTTAGATGTCGGCCTTTTTTTCTGCCGAGAGAGCTGACTGTTGTTATCGTCACAGCTGTGTATATTTCACCCGACGCCAGTGTAAACACGGCGCTCTCTCTCTTGCTAAACACCATAAACGAAAAACAGCGGGCCCATCCCAACGATGTTCACATTATTGCAGGGGACTTTAATAAGGCCAACTTAAAGACTGTACTCCCGAAGTTCTACCAGCATGTTAAGTGTGCTACAAGGGGGGAGAACACCCTGGATCATGTCTACACTAACACCAAGCATGCATACAGGGCCGTACTCCTCCCCCACCTCGGACAGTCAGACCATCTTTCCCTCCTGCTTCCCTCAGCCTACACCCCCCTCAGACGTAGGAACAGGCCCACCACAAAAACTGTAGCAACCTGGCCTGAAGATGCCCTCGCCAAACTCCAAAACTGTTTCCAACAGACAGACTGGGACATGTTTGAACAACAGGAGCTGGAGACACTTACAGGAACGGTACTGGACTATATTCAGTTCTGCATCGGGAATGTGACTGTGGACAAAACCATCAGGGCTTTCCCTAACCAGAAACCCTGGATGACCAGCCAGGTCCGTGCACTCCTCAGAGCCCGGGACGCTGCCTTCAGGTCAGGGGACAGAGCACTGTATAGTGCTGCTCGAGCTGACCTGAAAAGAGGCATAAAAAGAGCCAAGGCGGACCACAGGATGCGCATAGAGTCCCACCTGTCCAGCAACAACACTCGGGAGGTGTGGCGGGGCATACAGGACATCACCAACTTCAGAGGTTGTGATGTGTCGACAGCAGATCAGAGTGCAACACTGGCAGAGGAGCTAAACTGCTTCTTTGCCCGGTTTGAATCACAGCAGCATGCACCTGCTCCAACCATGCCCCCACCCCCACCAACACCCACACCCCCATCTGGCTCCCACACCACCCCACTCACCATCCAGGAGCACGATGTCAGACGGGTGCTCCTGGCAGTGAACACTAAGAAGGCTACTGGCCCAGACGGAGTACCGGGCGGGGTGCTCAGAGCGTGCGCCCACCAGCTCGCCCCCACCTTTACCAGGATCTTCAACCTCTCCCTGGATCAGGCAGTCATCCCACACTGCCTCAAATCCTCCATAATAGTCCCGGTGCCGAAGAAGTCTCCCATCACCAGCCTGAACGATTACCGACCGGTGGCCCTCACTCCGGTAATCATGAAGTGCTTTGAGAGACTTGTTCTTCAGCACATCAAGGACCATCTCCCCCCAGACTTCGACTCCCACCAGTTTGCATACCGCGCGAACAGATCCACTGAGGACGCCATAGCTGTAGCTCTTCACTCTGCGCTGAACCACCTGGAGCAGCAGCAGAGCTACGTCCGGATGCTCTTTGTGGATTACAGTTCTGCGTTCAACACAATAATCCCGGACAGATTATGCACAAAACTGGACACTGTTGGCCTCCCCCCTCTCACATGTGCCTGGATAAAGGACTTTCTAACAGACCGACCCCAGACTGTGAGACTAGGTCCCCACCTCTCCTCCACCCGCACGCTGAGCATCGGCTCCCCACAGGGCTGTGTGCTGAGCCCCCTCCTGTACTGCCTCTACACCCACGACTGCAGGCCGGCCCACAATGACAACCTCATCGTCAGGTTCGCTGACGACACTACAGTGGTCGGACTCATCTCTGGGGGTGATGAGGCTGCCTACAGGGAGGAGATCCTGAAGCTGGCTGCTTGGTGTTCTGAGAACAACCTCACTCTCAACACCAAGAAAACCAGGGAGATTATCATCGACTTCAGGAGGTTCAGCACAGACCCAGCCCCCCTCTACATAAACGGCGAGTGTGTGGAGAGGGTCCACACCATCAGGTTTCTTGGCGTCATCATCTCGGCCGACATCTCCTGGTCAGAGAACATCACGTCAATCACCAAGAAGGCTCAGCAGCGGCTACGCTTCCTGAGAGTCCTCAGGAAGCACAAACTAAACTCCAACCTGCTGCTGACCTTCTACCGCTCATCCATCGAGAGCCTGCTGACATACTGCATCACAGTATGGTACGGCAGCTGCACTGTAGCAGACAGGGAGAGGCTACAGAGAGTTGTAAAGACAGCACAGAAGATCATTGGCTGTCCTCTCCCCTCCCTGATGGACATTTACACCTCCCGCTGCCTCAGCAGGATAATCAGCAGAGCCAGAAACATCATAAATGACAGCTCCCACCCTGGCTCTGATCTGTTTGCCCTGCTACCTTCTGGGAGGCGCTACAGGTGCATCAGGACTAAAACAAACAGACTCAAAAACAGTTTCTTTCCAAAAGCAATAACTGCCCTAAACTCCTGTAGGAATTCAAATCTGAAATACTCTGGACACTAACTACATATGTGAAATACTTTCTGTCATGTGACATATACAACATATCATGATACGTGCAACAATACTCTGAATGTGCAATATATTTTCTGACATGAATATGTTTCAGTGCAATTTATATATTTTCAGCTCCAACACTATACACATGTATAGTATACAGGTATATACATCATACTTATATCTGCAAATAACTCGAATGTGCACATCTGTTTATTTCTGTAAATATTTTATACCTTAGATCTTTTATTTATTTATTTATCTTCTATACTGCTCTCTTTGCACTGACATTGGGGATGGCTTAATCTCATTGTATATGTGTATAATGACAATGAAAGGCATTCTATTCTATTCTATTCTAATTAATAGAGCTACATTATTATAGTGCTGCTGAGGTGAAACAGCTTAATTATTATTATTGCTTCACAGCTTACAGACAGTGTATTCACATGAGCAGGACACAAACCACACAGGGTTACCGAGTCCAACATTCACATATTGAGAAAATATCACAGGACCTTGAAACTGTTGTGGGTGTCCAGCAGTGGAAAGTTACTGAGAAGATAATTCAGAGTGTGTGTGTGATGAGGAAATATGCAGAAATAGGGAGGATAAAACTTGTTATCCAGATCTCACCCAAAGAGGACGTCTGACTGTAGGAAAGAAAACAGCCTGGGAAGAAAAGTGACGAAGAGGAGCGACACAGCTTGCAAAAATACACATTCACATGAACGCGCACAACATGCACGCACATAGACACATGCATTGTATCAGTATAAAATGAGGAGGATAACTTAGGTGGGCGGGTCTTTCTAGCTGAACCTGAGGACCCAGCAGCTAAAGCTAAGAACTGACCTCCTCTTAAGAGACTGTTTTCTTTCTTTTTGCTGGTTAAACAAAGAATTGTCCATTCTACTCAATCTCTGCTGGTTTCTGCTTTTCTTTAAAAAAAGAAAAACTCCTTCTGATGTCATTTTAACAGGTTGTGAAAAAATCGCAAACTTCAACACACACACACACACACATATATATATATGACACACACACACATATATATATATATATATATGTGTGTGTGTGTGTGTGTGTGTGTACTGTAATTGTATCTAGCTATCACTCCTACCTGCACGTACGACACAGCTTGAATGTACCTTTATTCTGAAGTTCCACACCGGAAGTAAGGCAGCGTTCAGATTTCCGGTGTGTGTGTGTGCCTCTCTCTCTCTCAGCTCGGCCTCTCTCTCTGATGGACGCCCAGAAGGTAAGAATCTGATCGATCGACCGATAATCAATAGCCTGATCAGAGGGTGAGAGACTATGACAGCACGTTGAGAGAGCGGCCCTGTTAGCATCAGCAGCTAGCTGTTAGCATCCCCTCTCTCTGATAGAGTCCGCACTACTATGAAGCGATCAGCTGTTTATTGATCCCTACTGATCAGCCGGCGGGGTCTCCATGGTAACCGCAGCAGTAGATTGAGCTGCAGCTTATTGACGTTACGGATCGATGCCGTATAGCTACAGTTCCTCTGACGGCTGCTAGAGGCTCCTGATCGATCAGATCGATTCATTAGTGATCAGATTAGAAGCTGCAGCTGTCATCCAGGTGGATGGCTACACCTGCTGGACAGACTCCGCCTACTGCTGCAGATAAAACTTGTTTAGTTAACTAAACTAAAGCCGTTGGTTACCGGCTTCAAGGCTGGTGTCAGGACGTCAAAGCTCTGCTATGATTGGCTGGAGGTCCTCAGGAAGCTCGTGAACGTCTGCTTTGCCTCACCGACGCTGCATGCTGCACCTGAACGCACCGCATCCTCTTCCCCGGTACAAGTGATGAAGGTCAGCTTTTCAGGTGATACCTGAAGCGACCTCACATGACCCTTCATAAACAGGCTTTTCCTTCACTTAATGAAGAGGTCCGTGAACGCACCACTGCGCGGTGACGCGTTCACTGACTGAGACGTAGTTCTGTAAATGCACCAACTCTGTTTTTACATAAAATTCTGTTAGAAAAAATAGAAAAGGAGGAAACGGTTGTTGTGAACTTTGTTTACTTGTTTACAGGAAGCCCTCCGTCGGATCATTAGCACATTGGCCAATAAGAACGAAGAGCTGCAGCTCTTCCTGGAATCGGTGGACGGCACGCTGTCAGGCCTGGAGGTCAGCAGCTTATTGGCTCTGGAGATGCAGTGGGAGGGGCTTTTAAAGTAGGCGGAGTCATCATGAACTGAGTAATGGCTTGTTAATTTTTTTCATCAGGAAGAGTCATGTAAGGTGATGTCAGAGCTGGGGGCGGAGCTTGAGCAGCTAAGCTCCGCCCTGGAGGAGAGAGGAGCCCAGCTGCGTGACATCATCAAGGAGGAGAAGCAGAGGAAGGAGGCGGAGCTTAAGGTGGTGTTTTCATGGTGTCATGAGTCTAAATAAAGAGAGTTCACATTTTTCTTGTTTACAAACACAGTCAGCTGACTTGTTGACTTCCTGTGTGATGTTTCAGCGGCAGCAGGTGGAGGGAAAGTTCGCTCTTCTGTCCTGTGAGGAGCTGCTCGAGTTCGCAAACCAAACGCTGACCGTCACCAACGAAGAAGAGTTCCTGACGGTACGCCGTCGGATGGCAAGTTTTCCAGTAAACAACGTAAACAACAGATGTTTACGCGTTTGTTTCTTTGTGTTTCAGGCCGCCAAACAGATCAAAGAGCGGTGAGCTGCGTCGTGGTTTTTCTGTTCAGCCATGTTGTTTTTCTCCTTGTTGATTTCATCTTTTTGTTTGTCTGATGTTTATCTTCTTATTGATTTTACACATTTCACACTAACAAATGTTTATTAAAGAAGCGCTGAAAGTTTTCATGTTAACCCCGCCCTTTCTAACACATTAACCCCGTCCCCTTTAACATGCCTCTTTAAAATGTATTGCACCCATCTAACACATTTACCCCGCCCCCTCTAACGCATTAACCCCGCCCATACTAACATGATAACCCCGCCCCCTCCCCTGGGACCCGCCTCCTGCCGTTGCCAGGGTAACAATGGCTCCTGCGTTCCGGCTAACGACACGTCCAGTGGTGTCGGAAAACATGTCCCAGTTTACCGTTGACTTCAGCAGTGAGAGGGCGGGGCTTCAGAGACTTCACTTCCTGCCAGGTCAGAGACCACGCCCACTCCACCTGTTTATCTCTGCATGTTGTTAGAAACAGAGTTTCCATGTCAGCCCAGTGTGACAGCCGTGTTTCCAGTTCCCAGAGCTCCAGAGATCGACGTCTCCAGCTGCGTCGTCCGTGACAACGCTGTGACCGTTGCCTGGCGACCCCTGGTGGAGTCGGATGGCGGCGGACCGGTGGAACGCTACGAGCTGGAATATCGGAAAACAGAGCGCAACAGCGCGCTGAGAGCCCTAGGAGAGGCATGCTGGGAAAAAATCTGCGATATCAGAGAGACACAGGTCACCGTCTCAGGTGAGTCGTCGGATCTGAACAGCAGAAGCACGTCAGGTGGATGTGATGTGGCTTTTCTGTTGCCTAGCAACATGTGTGTTCATGTTGCAGATCTGAAGTTTGATTCGCAGTTCGTCATCGTTCGAGTTCGAGCGAGAAACAAAGCGGCTGCTGGAGAGTTCTCTGAACCCGTCTCCCTGGAAACCAGAGGTAAACACACCGATCAATCGACCAATCCGAGCAAACACAGGTGTCTGAGTGACATTTTCTTCTTCTGGTGATTTCTGGCAGCGTTTAACTTCGGCTTCGACGCCACAACCGCTCATGCAGAGCTGAAGGTTCATGGCGACATGGTCACATGGGAGCCACAGGGGGTCAAAGGTCACGACGCACGGCTCAGGGGAAAGGAGAGTAAGAGCAGGTGAGGTGGCAGTGATGATGTCATCACAAAGGTCAGAGGTCAGCCGAGGGAACGCCTCACCCTCTCTGTGACTGAGTAACTGCAGCTGTGGTTTTGACCTTTTTGTCCCTCCTCAGTCTCCGTTCTTGGTCTTCTTCGAATTCCTCAGGTAGAAACTCGGTTTCCTAGCAACCACCAATCACTCTCCTCATCCACCATGTCTCGCGTCATGCAGCCAGTCACATCTCAGCTGACATGTTTTAATGAAATTCGTGGTTTGCTTCATCTCTGCTGCATCATCGTTTCGCCACGACCTCATTGGCTGTTCCACCTCATTGTTTATTCTTTAAGGCCTCCGGCTGTTTGTGAAAGTTTGTTTGTTTTGTTGTAGCAGGAGCGCCACTCCGTCACCCAATAAGACAGCAGGAAGTCGACCTGGACGCGATCGATTCGCCGGCGAATCATACACGGTGCTGGGTACGATGTTAGCATACACACAGTCATGTGATCTCTCTGGGAAAACACTGTAACTCAAATTTTATTTTGAAAAGCACTTCCTGTTGCTACAGCATCAATGTTTTTGATATGTCAATACTTCTGTCTCCTAGGCGACCAAGAAATGAGTAGTGGTTGCCACTACTGGGAGCTCCGCCCCCTGGCTGACTGGAAGTCATTCAGCGTAGGCGTGGCCTATCGCGGCAGCCTTGGCCGCTTTGACCAATTAGGAAAGAGCCCTGGTTCCTGGTGTCTGTACGCCAGCCAATGGCTGCAGAGCTCTCTCGCTGCCAAGCACAACAACCGAGCAAAGGCGCTGGATTGGCCGCTGCCGCAGCGAATTGGAATCTACTGCGACTACGACAACGGTACAAAGTACATTTTTATTCTGACTTCAGATTCAATTCGCTTAGATTTATTTAGTTTATATATATATATTTATTTAGTTTTATTTCTCTTTTAGTAAACTGGTTCAGTTTGATCCAGTTCTTTGTCATTAGATTCAAATTTCATTCAAAAAATACAAAAACCTCCATCAGAACCAGAACCAGGAGGGAAAGCCTCCTCCTCTTCCTCTCATCTCCTCCTCTTCCTCATCCAGCATGTTCTGTTTCAGGAGATCTTTTCTTCGTCGACGTCGATCGTCTTCGTCTTCTTCACTGTTTCAAAACAAGGTTTATCCATCCGCTCGTCCCTGCCTTCACTGTGAGCACTACACCTATACTGTACCAGTACTACACCTATACTGTACCAGTACTACACCTATACTGTACCATTACTACACCTATACTGTACCAGTACTACACCTATACTGTACCAGTACTACACCTATACTGTACCATTACTACACCTATACTGTACCATTACTACACCTATACTGTACCAGTACTACACCTATACTGTACCATTACTACACCTATACTGTACCAGTACTACACCTATACTGTACCAGTACTACACCTGTACTATACCAGTATTACACCTATACTGTACCAGTACTACACCTATACTGTACCATTACTACACCTATACTGTACCAGTACTACACCTATACTGTACCAGTACTACACCAGTACTATACCAGTACTACACCTATACTGTACCAGTACTACACCTATACTGTACCAGTACTACACCTGTACTATACTAGTACTACACCGGTACTATACCAGTACTACACCAGTACTATACCAGTAATACACCTATACTATACCGGTACTATACCAGTACTACACCTATACTATACTAGTTCTACACCTATACTATGTTAGTACTACACCAGTACTATACTAGTACTACACCTATACTATACTTGTACTACAGCAGTACTGTTCCAATACTACCCATGTACTGTGCCTTTGCTACACCAGTACTACTTGGGTACTACAACAGTTCTCCAGCAGTACTCCATTGGTAGTGTGACTAGTCCAGGTCTGGCTGGGTTCTGGTCTAAGGTTTGGTTACACGCTGAAGGTGTTCTTTGAGGACCTAAACCTTATTAACAGTTCCAGTTCCTGGTGGTCTGACCGGATCCAGTTGTTGGTACTCACTGTGGTTGTATTGTGTTTCAGGTGTGGTGTGGTGGTATCACCGTGACAACAGGAAGGCAGGTGCCGAGCTTCATGGGGAACTTCCTGTCGGCCAGTCAGAACCTCAGTAGCGTGTCCCAGTAAATGGATGGTGATTGGTCTGTTCTGATCAATCACTGATTGAAGTCTTGTTATAAAACTGTTTTTCTATTGATGAACTTGATCTGAATCCTGACAATCAATAACTTTGTCTTGTGTGTGTGCTAACACACATCCGGCACATATGGCTGGTGGCTATCAGCTGAGTGATGACATCACCACTGGTTTTTCCTCTGTTCCTTGCTATCGCCACATCGGACACCAACCAGCCAATCAGGATTGAGGCAGACACCAACCAGCCAATCAGGATTGAGGCAGACAACAACCAGCCAATCAGGATTGAGGCAGACAACAACCAGCCAATCAGGAGTGAGGCAGACAACAACCAGCCAATCAGGAGTGAGGCAGACACCAACCAGCCAATCAGGAGTGAGGCAAATACCAACCAGCCAATCAGGACTGAGGCAGACACCTAAAAAAAAGACGGAAACACCAAACTAATGAACGTCCGTGTAAACGTGAAGAAATAAATTTTAGTGTAAAT
The DNA here is from genome assembly GCF_017639745.1 of Melanotaenia boesemani. Classification (NCBI taxonomy): domain Eukaryota; kingdom Metazoa; phylum Chordata; class Actinopteri; order Atheriniformes; family Melanotaeniidae; genus Melanotaenia; species Melanotaenia boesemani. Next base: position 543,211 of record NC_055700.1, read on the forward strand.
ATAAAATAAAAGTTTCACATTTTAAGAAATAAAATTTAGATGAAAATAATCTGAATGAAAACCTGAGAAAGAGAAATTTTTATTGTTATTTTGTTTATTTTCTGTCTTGGTAAACATCATCAGCTGATCAGTGTAAACATACGTTTATCTGTAAGCAGGTTTGATGCACATGATTATCTCCAAACAGGCTCCTGCCACTGCCACTGGTGACATCATCATGACGGGAAGTCATGACATCATTACTGATGTGTGAGTGCAGAAAATACAATGTCATCGATCATCAATCTGGCTCAGATCTTCGAGCTCATGTCGAGGCGTCCCCGAGCAAGACTCGAACCCCAAACTGCTCCTGACGGGTCGTGTTAGCGCCTCGCATGGCGGCTTCCTATCAGTGTGTGAGTGTGTGTGATGTATGAATACAGACCATTTTCCATAACCCTACTCTTCCCAGCTGGTTCATCAGCTGATCCGTGATGTTATCCTGGGTCAGACCGCTTTTTCCTCCCACACAAACATGGAATAAAAGCGGAATGACATCATTTTCTGGATTTTCTCTCCGCCAACAATCAGCGGCTTTTCCTGAAAATCCAGAAGTGTGAAAAACGATCAAAACGAGAAAGAAAAGTCCGACAGGAAGTTAGGTCTGGTAGGTCTGACCCAGGTCTGGTAGGTCTCAGGTGGTTGGACTCAGAGAAGCTCAGAACCCCAGGGACAGGTATAAGATATGTATTGTATAAAGTGAATGTTAAGATCTGGTCTCTCTCTCCGATCAGATGTCTGTGGACACACGAGACAGATGTAAGGAGGCAGGCAGCAGAAGAGGATATTCAGAGAATGTGAGGCTTCACGTACCAGCGGAGGTAAATCCGAGGTGTGGCAGAGTGTAGGATCCAGAGACTGGAGACCGCCGGGGTGCGGGAGGAAAACTGCTGAGCAAAGGAGATGTTAGTGGAGGAGTACAGGTTGCAGGTGGGGGCACCATACGAGGGTGACCACAGAGAAAGAATCTGTGGGTTCCCATTGGGGGCGGATAGATTAAGTCCATGATCCAAAATCCAATCCTGTTAAACAAAGCCAGAGGTCAGAGAGCCAGGTGATCCAAAAACAACCAAAGCAGAAGGGGGGCAGGCAGAGACAGGCTGGATAAAACAGGCAGGGTAAAACAGGCTGGATAAAACAGGCTGGATAAAACAGGCAGGGTAAAACAGGCAGGGTAAAACAGGCTGGATAAAACAGGCAGGGTGAAACAGGCTGGATAAAACAGGCAGGGTAAAACAGGCAGGGTAAAACAGGCTGGATAAAACAGGCAGGGTGAAAACAGGCTGGATAAAACAGGCAGGGTAAAACAGGCTGGATAAAACAGGCAGGGTAAAACAGGCTGGATAAAACAGGCTGGATAAAACAGGCAGGTTAAAACAGGCTGGCTAAAACAGGCAGGGTAAAACAGGCTGGATAAAACAGGCTGGCTAAAACAGGCAGGGTAAAACAGGCTGGATAAAACAGGCTGGCTAAAACAGGCTGGCTAAAACAGGCAGGGTAAAACAGGCTGGATAAAACAGGCTGGATAAAACAGGCTGGATAAAACAGGCTGGCTAAAACAGGCAGGGTAAAACAAGGCTGGATAAAACAGGCTGGATAAAACAGGCTGGCTAAAACAGGCAGGGTAAAACAGGCAGGATAAAACAGGCAGGGTAAAACAGGCTGGATAAAACAGGCAGGTTAAAACAGGCAGGGTGAAACAGGCAGGATAAAACAGGCTGGATAAAACAGGCAGGATAAAACAGGCTGGATAAAACAGGCAGGGTAAAACAGGCTGGATAAAACAGGCAGGGTAAAACAGGCTGGATAAAACAGGCAGGATAAAACAGGCTGGATAAAACAGGCTGGATAAAACAGGCAGGTTAAAACAGGCAGGGTAAAACAGGCTGGATAAAACAGGCAGGGTAAAACAAGCTGGATAAAACGGGCAGGATAAAACGGGCTGGATAAAACGGGCTGGATAAAACAGGCAGGGTAAAACAGGCTGGATAAAACAGGCTGGATAAAACAGGCAGGATTAAATAGACAGGATAAGACAGACAGGGTAAAACAGGGTGGATAAAACAGGCAGGATAAAACAGGCAGGGTAAAACAGGCTGGATAAAACAGGCTGGATAAAACAGGGAGGATTAAACAGACAGGATAAAACAGGCAGGGTAAAACAGGCTGGATAAAACAGGCAGGGTAAAACAGGCTGGATAAAACAGGCAGGGTAAAACAGGCTGGATAAAACAGGCAGGATAAAACAGGCTGGATAAAACAGGCAGGGTAAAACAAGCTGGATAAAACAGGCAGGGTAAAACAGGCAGGGTAAAACAGGCTGGATAAAACAGGCAGGATAAAACAGGCTCGATAAAACAGGCAGGGTAAAACAGGCAGGGTAAAACAGGCTGGATAAAACAGGCAGGATAAAACAGGCTGGATAAAACAGGCAGGATAAAACAGGCAGGGTAAAACAGGCAGGTTAAAACAGGCTGGATAAAACAGGCTGGATAAAACAGGCAGGGTAAAACAGGCTGGATAAAACAGGCAGGATAAAACAGGTTGGATAAAACAGGCTGGATAAAACAGGCAGGGTAAAACAGGCTGGATAAAACAGGCAGGGTAAAACAGGCTGGATAAAACAGGCTGGAAAAAACAGGCTGGATAAAACAGGCAGGGTAAAACAGGCTGGATAAAACAGGAAGGTTAAAACAGGCAGGATAAAACAGGCTGGATAAAACAGGCAGGTTAAAACAGGCTGGATAAAACAGGCAGGGTAAAACAGGCAGGGTAAAACAGGCAGGATAAAACAGGCTGGATAAAACAGGCAGGGTAAAACAAGCTGGATAAAACAGGCAGGGTAAAACAGGCTGGATAAAACAGGCTGGATAAAACAGGCTGGATAAAACAGGCAGGGTAAAACAGGCAGGATAAAACAGGCAGGGTAAAACAGGCTGGATAAAACAGGCTGGATAAAACAGGCAGGGTAAAACAGGCAGGGTAAAACAGGCTGGATAAAACAGGCAGGGTAAAACAAGCTGGATAAAACAGGCAGGATAAAACAGGCTGGATAAAACAGGCTGGATAAAACAGGCAGGGTAAAACAGGCTGGATAAAACAGGCTGGATAAAACAGGCAGGATTAAACAGACAGGATAAAACAGGCTGGATAAAACAGGCAGGATTAAACAGACAGGATAAAACAGACAGGGTAAAACAGGCTGGATAAAACAGGCAGGGTAAAACAGGCAGGGTAAAACAGGCAGGATAAAACAGGCAGGGTAAAACAGGCTGGATAAAACAGGCAGGGTAAAACAGGCTGGATAACACAGGCAGGGTAAAACAAGCTGGATAAAACAGGCAGGGTAAAACAGGCTGGATAAAACAGGCAGGGTAAAACAGGCAGGGTAAAACAGGCAGGGTAAAACAGGCTGGATAAAACAGGCAGGGTGAAACAGGCTGGATAAAACAGGCAGGGTAAAACAGGCTGGATAAAACAGGCAGGATAAAACAGGCTGGATAAAACAGGCAGGTTAAAACAGGCAGGGTAAAACAGGCTGGATAAAACAGGCAGGGTAAAACAAGCTGGATAAAACGGGCAGGATAAAACGGGCTGGATAAAACGGGCTGGATAAAACAGGCAGGGTAAAACAGGCTGGATAAAACAGGCTGGATAAAACAGGCAGGATTAAATAGACAGGATAATACAGACAGGGTAAAACAGGGTGGATAAAACAGGCAGGATAAAACAGGCAGGGTAAAACAGGCTGGATAAAACAGGCTGGATAAAACAGGCTGGATAAAACAGGCTGGATAAAACAGGCAGGATTAAACAGACAGGATAAAACAGGCAGGGTAAAACAGGCTGGATAAAACAGGCAGGGTAAAACAGGCTGGATAAAACAGGCAGGGTAAAACAGGCTGGATAAAACAGGCAGGATAAAACAGGCTGGATAAAACAGGCAGGGTAAAACAAGCTGGATAAAACAGGCAGGGTAAAACAGGCAGGGTAAAACAGGCTGGATAAAACAGGCAGGATAAAACAGGCTCGATAAAACAGGCAGGGTAAAACAGGCAGGGTAAAACAGGCTGGATAAAACAGGCAGGATAAAACAGGCAGGGATAAAACAGGCAGGTTAAAACAGGCTGGATAAAACAGGCTGGATAAAACAGGCAGGGTAAAACAGGCTGGATAAAACAGGTTGGATAAAACAGGCTGGATAAAACAGGCAGGGTAAAACAGGCTGGATAAAACAGGCAGGATTAAACAGGCCGGATAAAACAGGCTGGATAAAACAGGCAGGATTAAACAGACAGGTAAAAACAGGCAGGGTAAAACAGGCAGGGTAAAACAGGCTGGATAAAACAGGCAGGGTAAAACAGGCTGGGTAAAACAGGCAGGGTAAAACAGGCTGGATAAAACAGGCTGGATAAAACAGGCAGGGTAAAACAGGCAGGGTAAAACAGGCTGGGTAAAACAGGCTGGATAAAACAGGAAGGATAAAACAGGCTGGATAAAACAGGCAGGGTAAAACAGGCAGGATAAAACAGGCTGGATAAAACAGGCTGGATAAAACAGGCAGGGTAAAACAGGCAGGATAAAACAGGCTGGATAAAACAGGCAGGGTAAAACAGACTGGATAAAACAGGCAGGATAAAACAGGCAGGGTAAAACAGGCAGGATAAAACAGGCAGGGTAAAACAGGCTGGATAAAACAGGCAGGGTAAAACAGGCTGGATAAAACAGGCAGGGTAAAACAGGCAGGATAAAACAGGCAGGATTAAAACAGGCCTGGATAAAACAGGCAGGATAAAACAGGCTGGTTAAAACAGGCTGGATAAAACAGGCAGGGTAAAACAGGCAGGGTAAAACAGGCAGGATAAAACAGGCTGGATAAAACAGGCAGGGTAAAACAGCTGGATAAAACAGGCAGGGTAAAACAGGCTGGATAAAACAGGCATGGATAAAACAGGCAGGATAAAACAGGCAGGGTAAAACAGGCAGGATAAAACAGGCAGGGTAAAACAGGCTGGATAAAACAGGCTGGATAAAACAGGCAGGGTAAAACAGGCAGGGTAAAACAGGCTGGATAAAACAGGCAGGGTAAAACAGGCTGGATAAAACAGGCAGGATAAAACAGGCTGGATAAAACAGGCTGGATAAAACAGGCAGGGTAAAACAGGCTGGATAAAACAGGCTGGATAAAACAGGCAGGGATAAACAGACAGGATAAAACAGGCTGGATAAAACAGGCAGGATAAAACAGGCAGGATAAAACAGGCAGGGTAAAACAGGCTGGATAAAACAGGCAGGGTAAAACAGGCTGGATAAAACAGGCAGGGTAAAACAGGCTGGATAAAACAGGCTGGATAAAAACAGGCTGGATAAAACAGGCAGGGTAAAACAGGCTGGATAAAACAGGCAGGTTAAAACAGGCAGGATAAAACAGGCTGGATAGAAACAGGCAGGTTAAAACAGGCTGGATAAAACAGGCAGGGTAAAACAGGCAGGATAAAACAGGCTGGATAAAACAGGCAGGGTAAAACAAGGCTGGATAAAACAGGCAGGGTAAAACAGGCTGGATAAAACAGGCAGGATAAAACAGGCTGGATAAAACAGGCAGGGTAAAACAGGCAGGATAAAACAGGCAGGGTAAAACAGGCTGGATAAAACAGGCTGGATAAAACAGGCTGGGTAAAACAGGCAGTGTAAAACAGGCTGGATAAAACAGGCTGGATAAAACAGGCAGGGTAAAACAGGCAGGGTAAAACAGGCTGGATAAAACAGGCAGGATAAAACAGGCAGGGATAAAACAGGCAGGGTAAAACAGGCTGGATAAAACAGGCAGGGTAAAACAGGCTGGATAAAACAGGCAGGGTAAAACAGGCAGGATAAAACCGGCAGGGTAAAACAGGCTGGATAAAACAGGCAGGGTAAAACAGGCTGGATAACACAGGCAGGGTAAAACAAGCTGGATAAAACAGGCAGGGTAAAACAGGCTGGATAAAACAGGCAGGGTAAAACAGGCAGGGTAAAACAGGCTGGATAAAACAGGCAGGGTAAAACAGGCTGGATAAAACAGGCAGGGTAAAACAGGCTGGATAAAACAGGCAGGATAAAACAGGCTGGATAAAACAGGCTGGTTAAAACAGGCAGGGTAAAACAGGCTGGATAAAACAGGCAGGGTAAAACAAGCTGGATAAAACAGGCAGGATAAAACAGGCTGGATAAAACGGGCTGGATAAAACAGGCAGGGTAAAACAGGCTGGATAAAACAGGCTGGATAAAACAGGCAGGATTAAACAGACAGGATAATACAGACAGGGTAAAACAGGGTGGATAAAACAGGCAGGATAAAACAGGCAGGGTAAAACAGGCTGGATAAAACAGGCTGGATAAAACAGGCAGGATTAAACAGGACAGGATAAAACAGGCAGGGTAAAACAGGCTGGATAAAACAGGCAGGGTAAAACAGGCTGGATAAAACAGGCAGGGTAAAACAGGCTGGATAAAACAGGCAGGATAAAACAGGCAGGATAAAACAGGCTGGATAAAACAGGCAGGGTAAAACAAGCTGGATAAAACAGGCAGGGTAAAACAGGCAGGGTAAAACAGGCTGGATAAAACAGGCAGGATAAAACAGGCTCGATAAAACAGGCAGGGTAAAACAGGCAGGGTAAAACAGGCTGGATAAAACAGGCAGGGTAAAACAGGCAGGGTAAAACAGGCTGGATAAAACAGGCAGGATAAAACAGGCTGGATAAAACAGGCTGGATAAAACAGGCTGGATAAAACAGGCAGGATAAAACAGGTTGGATAAAACAGGCTGGATAAAACAGGCAGGGTAAAACAGGCTGGATAAAACAGGCAGGATTAAAACAGGCCGGATAAAACAGGCAGGATAAAACAGGCTGGATAAAACAGGCTGGATAAAACAGGCAGGATTAAACAGACAGGATAAAACAGGCAGGATAAAACAGGCAGGGTAAAACAGGCAGGGTAAAACAGGCTGGATAAAACAGGCAGGATAAAACAGGCAGGGTAAAACAGGCTGGATAAAACAGGCAGGGTAAAATAGGCAGGGTAAAACAGGCTGGATAAAACAGGCTGGATAAAACAGGCAGGGTAAAACAGGCCGGATAAAACAGGCAGGATTAAACAGGCTGGATAAAACAGGCTGGATAAAACAGGCAGGATTAAACAGGCTGGATAAAACAGGCAGGGTAAAACAGGCTGGATAAAACAGGCTGGATAAAACAGGCAGGATTAAACAGACAGGATAAAACAGGCAGGGTAAAACAGGCTGGATAAAACAGGCAGGGTAAAACAGGCTGGATAAAACAGGCAGGGTAAAACAGGCTGGATAAAACAGGCAGGATAAAACAGGCAGGATAAAACAGGCTGGATAAAACAGGCAGGGTAAAACAAGCTGGATAAAACAGGCAGGGTAAAACAGGCAGGGTAAAACAGGCTGGATAAAACAGGCAGGATAAAACAGGCTCGATAAAACAGGCAGGGTAAAACAGGCAGGGTAAAACAGGCTGGATAAAACAGGCAGGGTAAAACAGGCAGGGTAAAACAGGCTGGATAAAACAGGCAGGATAAAACAGGCTGGATAAAACAGGCTGGATAAAACAGGCTGGATAAAACAGGCAGGATAAAACAGGTTGGATAAAACAGGCTGGATAAAACAGGCAGGGTAAAACAGGCTGGATAAAACAGGCAGGATTAAACAGGCCGGATAAAACAGGCAGGATAAAACAGGCTGGATAAAACAGGCTGGATAAAACAGGCAGGATTAAACAGACAGGATAAAACAGGCAGGATAAAACAGGCAGGGTAAAACAGGCAGGGTAAAACAGGCTGGATAAAACAGGCAGGATAAAACAGGCAGGGTAAAACAGGCTGGATAAAACAGGCAGGGTAAAATAGGCAGGGTAAAACAGGCTGGATAAAACAGGCTGGATAAAACAGGCTGGATAAAACAGGCAGGGTAAAACAGGCAGGATTAAACAGGCAGGATAAAACAGGCTGGATAAAACAGGCAGGTTAAAACAGGCTGGATAAAACAGGCAGGGATAAAACAGGCAGGGTAAAACAGGCTGGATAAAACAGGCAGGGTAAAACAGGCTGGATAAAACAGGCAGGTTAAAACAGGCAGGGTGAAACAGGCAGGATAAAACAGGCTGGATAAAACAGGCAGGATAAAACAGGCTGGATAAAACAGGCAGGTGTTGGGATGCTGCAGGTGAGTCAGGGCCGTGTGGAGCGCTATGGAGACAGCATCCTCCGTAGAACGGGTCTCCATGGAGATGAACTGCAGGCTGTCCAGGCCGGCGGGGATGGCGTCCTTGATTGATCCGACCTGACACCTGATCTGGACCTGCAGCCTTGCTGATGTGGATCCTCCTCAGGGTGGAGGTGACTGGGTGTAGCTGCAGGGTAAAGGTGGGTTTGTGGTTGCACAGCGCCTGCTAACCACGGTAAGCTTGGCGTCGGTCTGCAGTGGACCTGACGTGTACCCCTGCTTCTCAGACGGTTACGCAGAGGTCCTCCCTTGTGATTGGTTAATTTGGAATCACGTGCTACCGGATCTCTGGATCTTCTCACTGAGTTTGTGTGGTAACCACCGTTTCTAAAAACAACAACCAGTGGATCAAGTTGATGAGAAGCTGGTTTAATTATTTCTTCCACAAGCTAATAAAGACACGGAACCAAACTGAACGCCATTGTTCTTTTAAAACAGGAAATACCACCGAACTGAAGTGAACCATCAAAAGAAAAAGAACCTGGTGAGTTTACCGGCCGATACCACCTCTGCTGCCACCTTCAGGTTAGGAGGAGAAACACGACACCAAAACCATGTGTTCCCCTACGCTGGAGTGGAGATCAAACTCACCAGCGTCAGCTACGCCGTAAACGAGCGCACTGAGACGCTGCGCGAGGTGGTGGCGTTGTCTCCTCCGTCTACTGGGCCTCGGAGGGAGGTGGTGACGGCCTCTGGGGCCCCCTGCAGCTCAGGTGGAAAAAAACACGAACAAAAAGGCATAAGAAGCCGAGTGTCTTGTGGAAGAAATTTTACTTATTACGCTATAATATTATAATCACACCTATAATTACTTCCTTTACTATATTCATGTATAAATTTACACTGATTGTTACCATATTACACTTTATACATTTTTACTCTTCATGCTTTTATTCACGTTTAAGGTTTCTTCTCTTCATGTACATGCTCTGTTAAAAGTTCACTACGAGGGTAAGATGACCTTCATCTGGTCCTTCCTCAGACCCTCAGACTGGTTCTGGTGGAGATACAACTGTGAGGTTGTTTTAACACCAGCTCTTGGAGTCGTGTGTCTACCCAACGTCTTCAGGAAGGATTCTTTCTACAGAAATGTAGAACTCTTGTTTTTCCTCTTTCCTTCTAGAGTCTCTCTCGACTTCACGCGAGTTGAGACGACCACTCTCATTACTTGCAAGTAATTCTGTATTTAATACTTATGGGTAGGGTCAGTGTAGAGAGAAATACTGAGGAGCAAATCAGAAAGCATGGAAGTCAAAGATCCTGCTCTTCATGGACGGGTCTGGCTTTACTTGCCTTCGTCTTCTTTTATGGTTGTTGGTAGAAACAGCTCATGGTCCGGCTTGTTTATGGATGTGAAATTTTCCAGAAGGAAGTTGGATGAAGCAGATCATTTTAAAAACAAAGCCAAATATCTCAGAGGAGGAAATATTATTCTACCAGTTTTCTGTCTGAAATGTTGAAGGTCCACTAATAAAACACCCGAGTGATGGAATTCCAGCTTAAATCTGTTTAACTGGGAACACATCATGTAGAATTTAACTTTGTTTCTGCACTTAGCCCAGACTGGTTCCAGTTCAGTTTTCCAAACAAAGGAGACCGGAAGTTTGTCCCAGACCGGAAGTTTGTCCCAGACCGGAAGTTTGTCCCAGACTGGAAGGATGTCCCAGACTGGAACTTTGTCCCAGACCGGAAGGATGTTTCAGACCGGAAGTTTGTCCCAGACTGGAAGGATGTCTCAGACCGGAAGTTTGTCCCAGACTGGAAAGATGTCACAGACCGGAAGTTTGTCCCAGACTGGAAGGATGTCTCAGACTGGAAGTTTGTCCCAGACTGGAAAGATGTCCCAGACCGGAAGTTTGTCCCAGACTGGAAGGATGTCTCAGACTGGAAGTTTGTCCCAGACCGGAAGTTTGTCCCAGACCGGAAGGATGTCCCAGACTGGAAGTTTGTCCCAGACTGGAAGGATGTCTCAGACCGGAAGGATGTCTCAGACCGGAAGTTTGTCCCAGACCGGAGGTTTGTCCCAGACTGGGAGTTTGTCCCAGACTGGAAGGATGTCCCAGACTGGAACTTTGTCCCAGACCGGAAGTTTGTCCCAGACTGGAAGTTTGTCCCAGACCGGAAGTTTGTCCCAGACCGGAAAGATGTCCCAGACTGGAAGTTTGTCCCAGACCGGAGGTTTGTCCCAGACCGGAAGTTTGTCCCAGACTGGAAGTTTGTCCCAGACCAGAGGTTTGTCCCAGACCGGAAGGATGTCCCAGACCGGAAGTTTGTCCCAGACCGGAAGTTTGTCCCAGACTGGAAGTTTGTCCCAGACCGGAAGTTTGTCCCAGACCGGAAGGATGTCCCAGACTGGAAGTTTGTCCCAGACCAGAGGTTTGTCCCAGACCGGAAGGATGTCCCAGACCGGAAGTTTGTCCCAGACCGGAAGGATGTATGGGATAAGCTTTGTGCCACTGGGGAGCGAATCTGAATTCTTTATATTTGAATTTGAATCATTCAATTTGAATCTGAATATGCCTGTTTGAATAATTGCTTAAAAAAACTGAATCCAAATGACCATAATTCATATTGAATCTTTGTTTTTTGAATGTGTTTATTGGTAAAGTTGAAATCCCCTCAGCCATGGACAGTAGCCCAGGTCTCATATTCTGAGCCAAACTCAGACAAGCTATGGGATCTTCTCCGAGGTCCTACGTGGCTCCGGTGTCACCAGGTAGCACGCCTACGTGGCTCCGGTGTCACCAGGTAGCATGCCTACGTGTCACCAGGTAGCACGTCTACGTGGCTCCGGTGTCACCAGGTAGCACGCCTATGTGGCTCTGGTGCCACCAGGTAGCACGTCTACGTGGCTCCGGTGCCACCAGGTAGCACGCCTACGTGGCTCTGGTGTCACCAGGTAGCATGCCTACGTGTCACCAGGTAGCACGTCTACGTGGCTCCGGTGTCACCAGGTAGCATGCCTACGTGGCTCCGGTGTCACCAGGTAGCACGTCTACGTGGCTCCGGTGTCACCAGGTAGCACGTCTATGTAGCTCCGGTGTCACCAGGTAGCACGCCTACGTGGCTCCGGTGCCACCAGGTAGCACGTCTACGTTGCTCCGGTGCCACCAGGTAGCACGCCTACGTGGCTCTGGTGTCACCAGGTAGCATGCCTACGTGTCACCAGGTAGCACGTCTACGTGGCTCCGGTGTCACCAGGTAGCATGCCTACGTGGCTCTGGTGTCACCAGGTAGCATGCCTACGTGTCACCAGGTAGCACGTCTACGTGGCTCCGTTGTCACCAGGTATTATCGTGTTCTTGCTGTGTCCATCTGCTCCAGCCCGACACCAGTAGATCCGTGTTCAGTATATCCATACCCAGTAGATCCGTGTTCAGTAGATCTGTGTGCTTTGGATCAGTGTCCAGTAGATCTGAGTTCAGTGTATCCGTGTTCAGAATATCTGTGTCCAGTAGATGCGTACCCAGTAGATCCATGTTCAGTAGATCTGTGTGGTTTGGATCCGGGTCCAGTATATCCGTGTCCAGTATAACCGTGTTCAGTATATCCGTGTCCAGTAGATCCATACCCAGTAGATCCGTGTCCAGTAGATCCATGTGCTTTGGATCTATCTCCAGTAGATCCATGTGCTTTGGATCCGTGTCCAGTAGATCCGTGTCCAGTAGATCCATGTGCTTTGGATCTATCTCCAGTAGATTCATGTCCAGCAGATCCTTGTGCTTTAGACAGTCCAGCTATTGTTCATACTTGTTCTTTAGTGTTTTTAGGGTCAGGTGTTGCATGGTGGTCAGGTGTGCTCTAGCAGCATTATCTGATGTTAACTCTGGGAAACGGATGGAAGGATCCACTGGGGAGTCTGTCTTGTCTTGCCGTGTTTGCTCTGCGTGTGTCAGCATCTGATCCACGTGACGTTCCACACACCTGCTCCAACCTTTACCCTTCAGACCTTTACCTGCTGTCAACTTTTCCTCTCCCTTCTGATAGTCACGAACAAGGGCAGGCTCACCCTCCTCAAACTGTCTGTCTTTGGCACATCCTTGACGCCAGAGCCACTGGGAATCCGGAGACTGGCGCACCACCCCACTCATACTGGACTTAAGAAATCCAGTGTAGATGGAATCCTACCAGCCTGTCCTTCAGAAACAACGCTGGAGCCTCCTTCGTCGCGGCATGGGGTGCTGCGGTAAGCCAACAGGAATGCATCCAGACGCTGTTGATCTGATGCAGTGCCCCTGGATGATTTTAAAGCATGTCTGAATGTCTGTACAGATGCTTTGCCACACCGCTTGTGGCAGGATGGTAAGATGCTGAGTGAATGTGCTTAACCTCACTGGACCTCTGAAATGCTGTAAATTTATCTGAACAGAACTGCGGTCCGTTGGTGAATGAAAAGGTTTCTCAGGACCTGAATGGTTTCAGCAGCAGTGGTATCCAGGACTGTACATCAGGCCATTTAGAATGTGCATCAACAACCACAAGATACATGTGTCCCTCGAATGGACCAGCAAAGTCCACATGAATCCTTTCCCCTAGAACTGGAGAGCCACATCTGTGGATGCAAAGGGGCCAGGCTTGGTTCTTTTTGCACCCACTGGCAGGAGTGACAGGATTTGCCTTCTATCTGTGAATCAATATTGGGCCACCACACATAAGTCCTTGCCAAACTTCTCATTCTCACCACCCCTGGGTGGCACTACCACACAGTAACGACACATCAGACGTTCCTGTTGTATTTTGAGGTCGTGCCAGCTCCTTTGCATCTTTTGCAGAAAGGAATTGAGTAGTAGTGACCATCTCCACCACACATGACAGGACGGAGTCAGCCATGGTCCCACGTCTGATCTCTGTGCTGCTGATTGAGTTTCCAGCTGGGGTGTGTAAAACACATCTACTGTGCCTGTCTTTGCTTCATGTGTGTGGGGAAGTGGTAAACGAAAAGGTCCACATTAGCATGTGCCACACCTTTACGGTATGCAATGGTGTGATGACGGGCAGCAAAGCCCAAGGCTACATCCTGGTAGCAGCCATGGATGGGATCCATGGATGGTTGGAGAGCAGAGTGAACTTGTTACCAAAGAGGTATTGATGGGGGGGGGGGCACTGTTGAGCAGCTAATGGAGCAGGTCGTGAGTTGGGGAAGCTCTGCAGAAAATATTTAATTTCCTTTTTTTAAACGCCTTACGCCAACAATAAGATACAAGAAGATCACCCAAGGCACCACCTAAAGTTTTTAGTAGACCCCCGTCTTTTTCTACTCCCATAATTCCCTTCTAAATGGCGAGTAAGCCTAACCCGGCTAGTTCTTTTCAGCCTACACTTTTTGTTGAAGGACATAAGGCGCATTACGTCGGGGCAGAACAGAGTCAGGTTTGAGAGTCATTCTGAAGAACGGGCAGCCTTGTCCACTTCCCCGGGTCAGTTCAGATCTCTGAGGTGTCCCATGAGCCAGTCTCACAGAGCTGCTGCAGCCCTGGAACAAAGTGCTGGTCACTCCCAATGTTTAGCAATCTTGGAAATAAATGTATGGCTGATGGTAGCAGACGCTCTACAGATGCTCCACAGAATCTCTAGAGACGCTCTACAGATGCATTACAGATGCTCCACAGACACTTTACAGACGCTCTAAAGACGTTCTACAGACGCTCTACAGATGCCCTACAGAAGCTCTACAGACGCTCTACAGATGCTTTACAGACGCTCTAAAGGCGTTCTACAGACATTCTATAGACGCTCTACAGAAGCTCTACAGATGTTCTACAGATGCTCTACACAAGCTCTACAGATGCTCTACAGAAGCACCACCGAAGCTCTACAAATGCCCTACAGAAAGCTCTACAGGCATTCTGCAGACGCTCTACAGATGCTCCACAGACGCTCTACAACCACTCTACAGATGCCATACAGACACTCTACAGACTCTCTATGGAAGTTCTACAGACTCTCTAAAGACACTCTACAGATGCCCTACAGATGCTCCACAGACGCTCTACAACCACTCTACAGATGCCCTACAGATGCTCTACAGATGCTCTACAGATCCTCTACAGACGCTCTACAGACGTTCTACAGAAGCTCTGCAGACGGTCTGCAGATGCTCTACAGGCATTCTACAGACATTCTACAGACGCTGTACACAAGCTCTACAGATGCTCTACAGAAGCTCTACAGGCGCTCTACAGATGTCCTAAAGACGCTCTACAGATGCCCTACAGACGCTCTACAGACGTTCTACAGATGATCCACAGAGGCTGTACAGACACCCTACAGAGGCTGTACAGACACCCTACAGATGCTCTGCAGATGCTTTACAGACATTCTACAGACGCTGTACGGATGCTCTACAGACCCTCTACAGATGCTCCACAGACGCTCTACAGATGCTTCACAGAAGCTCTACAGATGCTCCACAGACACTTTACAGACGCTCTAAAGATGTTCTACAGACGCTCTACAGATGCTCTACAGAAGCTCTACAGACGCTCTACAGATGCTTCACAGAAGCTCTACAGATGCTCCACAGACACTTTACAGACGCTCTAAAGATGTTCTACAGACACTCTACAGATGCTCTACAGAAGCTCTACAGACGCTCTACAGATGCTCCACAGACGGTCTACAGACGGTCTACAGATGCTCTACACATATTCTACAGATGCTGTACAGACATTCTATAGACGCTCTCCAGAAGCTCTCCAGACGTTCTACAGATGCTGTACAGACATTCTACAGACACTCCACAGAAGCTTTACAGACACTGGAGGATCCTGTGCTGGCCTATTGTCAGTAATGTCTATTAGTAAAGAGTGTGGAAAAAATATTTAAACAGTTAAGTGTTGTGACATGTTCCAGACTCCTAACTAAAAAACAAAATACACTTAAAAAACTGAACTTAAATATAAAGAAAATATTGACAGAATTATTATTTTATTTTATTATGTATTTATTTAATTTTGCTGTTCTAACCATTTTTAGGTTGTCTCTTTATGGCAGCATCCATTACAACTATATGTACCAGGCTGATTGTGCTAATTAGGAACTTCAAGCGACTTCTAGGACAGCCAATAGCTGCTGTTCATACTGAGGAGTGGGAACAGTGGCTGGAGGAGCATCAGTCCCTAAAGCTGTTTATTGCCAGGAACTACATGGACCAGTCATACCATGCCCTGTGGGGGATGATGGGGACAAAGTTGCCGTTGTGCATTGACTATAAAGTGAAGTTTTATGTCTACTTGTTTTGTATTAGTGCGGTCAGTAATATGTTTTTTATGTCAACTGTTGCACAAAAATTGTAAACGTTGTAATTTCTGAATTTATCGTTCAAGTATTTATCACTAATACAGTGAAAATGAGAATGTGAATATTTGCTATGCGCTCTGTGGCCACTGTGGTCCTGGGAAAAAAAGTTAGTCTGGAGGTCTGGAACCGGCCTGTAAAACAACCAGTCCACGACCCCACGGCCTCTTCTAGAATAAGAGCTTACCTTTTAAATGATTCCTGATAGCCCTGGCAGAACACACATTCTCTGCAATAAGAAACAAAACCTCTAGCTTGGCCTCATGGGCTCTGAGGTAATCTGGGTTCTATCTGGAACCTGTAGGTCTGGACCATCTGCAAACAGGACCAGAATAAACCAGAGTTAAATTTTCATTTCTTTTCCTCTGGTATGAGCTCTCTTTCCAACAGAACAGGCTTTACCTCCTTCAACTGCTGGCCGCTGCCAGGTTAGGGTCAAGCTTCTGGTTGTTGAGGTGGCTGCTGGTCTCTGACCCTCCCCACAGCGCAGCGCTCGTCGTCCTGGTCAAGACTCCCGGTGATCCTAGGTGGTAGACTTCTGCTGCACTGACAGAGATTCCTATGGATGACGTCTACCACCGTCCATGATCCGTGTCTGGTAACGTCGCGGACGTAAGCTAATCGGTGGAAGTCAGCAAGTATTAGAAAGCTGATTCACGGACTTTTTAAATAACCTGCTTCGTCGCTCCACGCACTTGTTTGTTGGTGACAAAGATTTTTAATTCGTTTTTTTTAATTAGATTTCGGCTCTTATGTTGATGTTCGTCTAAACTTGCCGCCATCTTGGTCCGGTCCCATGGGCGCCATTGTGGTGCTGGAAATCACCTTGTCATTTGTTCCTTCCATCAGATCTTCGACGATGTTGGATGTTGTAGTTTACAACCATCTGCCAAACCCTCTTGTCACCATGGTGACATTCAGGTGTTTCTCCATCAGTCGTGCGACTGGCTGATGTTTCGGCTGTTTCTTCCCACAGGGATGATGTGTTTTCACGGGATTAGAGAGGAATTTATGGAGAAGTTCTCCTATTGGACAGGAGGAAGATGACACTGACGTCTGTGCAGGGCATCAAGGTGAGCAACAAGTTCATGTCCTTTATTTTCTCCTTGTGTTGTCATGGCAACGTGACAGAACTGATGTACTAGCGCGATGTTGTGCAGTATTGTTGTCCTGTATTCTCTGCAATACTACCTGCTTGGTGACGGGAGTCCAGCTGCTTGGTGGAGAAAAATTTCCCCTCAGGGACAATAAGTCTAAGTCTGCTGGTCTTCAGAGGTTGTCAAAGGCGGTGGCCATCTTCAGCAGGTGTTTTCTCACCTGAACCTGGTGGACGTGGAGTTTTTCGGTTTGAGATTCTGTGATGACAAGCAGCGGACGGTGAGATCAAACATAACAAGATGGCAGGAGGCGCAGGTGTGTTTGTTGTTTCTTTCAGTTCTGGTTGGATCCGTCCCGAACTCTGCTGCAGCATCGAGAGCTCGGTGAGTTCACCTGTCACCTGCTGACGTCAGGAACACCTTCACATCTGACTAAAACTTCCTGTCCCAGCCGGGCCACCGTACATTTTCTACTTCAGAGTCTGGTTTTATCCAGAAGATCCGTCAGAACTTCAGCAGGAAACAACACAGTACCGTCCGGGTCCAGCTCATGTAACATGTGACATGTTACAACATGTAACATGCAGACATGAAACATATTTACATATAACCTGTTTCATGTTTACATGTTAAGATGTAACGTTTTTGGTCTGTGGGACTCCAGAGGCAGCTGATTAGTGAGTACTACAGAGTACTAGTGAGTACCATCTCCCTGCTTGTGTTGTCAGGTGTCAGTTGTACCTGCAGCTCCATGAGGACGTCTGTCGTGGCGTTCTACCATGCCCTGCCCACCTCAGACCATGAATGTCTGCCCTGATGCTGCAGGGTGAGAAACATGAGGACTGTCAGACAATCATTGGAACGTCTTGGTGCAGCTGAAGGATGGCCACCTCAGTGGATCAATAACATCCAGCTGTGTGTTCCAGCAGCAGCGCTCACTAGCAGTGATCAATATAACTGATCAGGTTCCATGGAGAGACCAAAATTCCACTAACAGGAGGACTAGAGAAGCTATCGGCGCCTCCACACAAAAACAAATAGACACAATTCTGATTGGAGACTCTATAACAGCATGTGAGGATGGCAAAGACGGAAAATCTAACACTTTTTGATCCATCAGTCAGAGAACTGACAGAGATCTTTAGACCATTCTGTCTTCACATCCAGATGGTATGAAGATTATTGTCCACACAGGGTCTTTTGATATTCTGAGGAGGAAAACTGGCTCTGAGATCCTGAAGAAAGACTTTTCTCTGCTGTTGGAGAGACTGTGTCAGTTTGGAGCACCATGTCTACATTTCAGGACCCATTCCTACAGCGGGTAAAGGAACTGAACTTTTCAGTAGACTTCTTGGCCTGAACACATGGTTATCAAACGCATGTATCACCCATGGGATAAAGTTCATTGATAACTTCAATATCTTTTGGAACTGTAAGGAGCGATTC
Source organism: Melanotaenia boesemani (assembly GCF_017639745.1). Taxonomy (NCBI): domain Eukaryota; kingdom Metazoa; phylum Chordata; class Actinopteri; order Atheriniformes; family Melanotaeniidae; genus Melanotaenia; species Melanotaenia boesemani. The sequence goes on from NC_055700.1 coordinate 561,379, forward strand.
AGACCTGATGGTGTGCATCCAAATCTAACTGGATGCAGATTACTTGGTGCACACTTGCGTCATGCTGTTGGGACGGCAAACCCAAACATGAGTGTACAGATAAGAGCGAAGGACACAGCAGAGAGGAGATCAACTCCCAGCTCTCCCCCCTCACCAGACCCTCTTCTCCACATCACCCAAGCAGTGGCGGTTGTAGGAATTTTTCACAGGGGTGGCCAAGGGGTGGCTTAGGGATTTCCAGAGGTGGCCACATTAAAAATGTGCATGAAAACATGCACGTTTTCATATGCAATAATATTGATATATTATATGCCTCTTATCTCAGTTCTCCCTAAGTGAATGGAAAAACATAACTTTTAATTCAGTGACACTAGACAGGACAGCAAAAGTTTCTTTAGAGTAACACTTCAACCAAAACTTCTTTAATATATTTTTCAACTTTTAAACCCAGTGAAATACTGGATCCTGAAATTATTCTTTATCAACATCAGAGTGTATTAGTTGAAACAGAACATTACAGAAATAGTGCAGCAAAATTCATAGTGTGATGTGCCATACAATCATCTAATATTACTTCTACTAATATTAGATGTCTGGCTGTGTGCCTCTTTGAACAACAAATGACAACATTTTTAGGCTAGTCATTATCTATAAAGTTATTCTTTCAGAGAGTTTGTTGACCTGTTTGATCCAATTACATACTGTTTTTAATGTCAAGCTAAGCAAAAGTTAAGCTTAGAATAGTTTTTATTGCCAATAGATATTTTTGATGATAGATATTTCCCATATATATCAGCTTGTCAAATGATATCAGTTCTGCTGCTGCCCTGCTCAGCTTGAGCAGTGAGTACTTCACTCTTAAAAATAGTTAGGCATATTCATGAAGTACAAGAGCTTGAAAGGCGATCATATGAGCTACAAACTTCTCAGGTTAAAAAAAATAAACAAACAAAACAGCATTCACACATGAAGAGGAAACTGGTGTGACATCTTTGGACAATCCTGTTTTTTTTGTTTGTTTTTTTTTTTTTTTCCACACTTTCTTACTGAAAATTTCTCGTTTTATCAGTTCATTTTTATTGCAAGTTATTTGAAAAAGCATTTAGTTACACATGTCCCGACATGTTTAATAACGCGCATTTCGCGCTGTTGTGCTTTAGCATGATGCACTTCAGAGCCACAGCCAGTGTTACTAGTTTGCCAAATGCAGTACAAGTTAGTATCTACGTTTGCTGAATGGTAGACTCCTCCCTCCGTGCTAAAAGTCGGGCAAAAATCTAATTTGTCAACAGGCTCACCAAAAACAAACCCAAGGCACTCCGGAGGAAAAAAAAAAATTTTTAAAGCCTTAATTGATCATGGCAAAGCAGTGAAAACCGACGCATTGCGACACTCTGCCATGATCAATTAGGGCTTTAAAAAAAGCCTTTGGTCTATTTTTGGTGGACCCGCAGACAAATTGGATTTTTGCCTGACTTTTACCACGGAGCGAGGAGTCTACCATTCAGCAAACATAGATACCAACACACCCCAGCATCCAAACGAGTTTTACAGTACAAGCTAGTGTTACTAGCCAAAAACATAAGCACTGTAGTAGGCTTAAACGTAAAGCAAACATTCAAAAAAAATTTATTACAGCAGCAAACCAAAAAGTAGCAAAGGACAGACTGGGAAAATTGACTTACCATGAGTAAACTGTAGATAAAAATAAAAAAAAACTGCTGCCGCCCGCCGATCCTGTGCACCTGTTGCGTCCTGTTCGGCCGGTAAATTTCTGGAAGCTCAAATGGATGCAAACCAATGAGCTTCAAAGATCTTTGGGGTGGCATCAGGGGTGGCCAATCAAACCTTGGGGGTGGCACCGGCCCCCCTAGCCACCCTATTGAAACCGCGTATGCACCCAAGGTCTTCAAAGGATGTCTCTATCCCGGACCGGACCCCAGCGACCACCATCTACCAAGAAATACAGGGCTCCCCCTTCTCCCCTTCCTCATCCTCCTCTTAGATCATCTGTCCTGACAGAGCAGGGCACGGGAGGAGGTGAAGGAGGTTCCCAGAGCAGCAGAATTCACAACAAAGATAACATGCCATGATGCGTTCAGGGTCCTTGCTGTAGTTTTGCTACTACTGACAGCTGTTCTGAGATCAAGCCTGGACCCAGTAGGATTCCTGTGTTAGTAAAATAAGGAATCGAACACGGTCAGTTTGTGGGGTGAATGGATCTAATCTGTTAACTGTACCTTGTATAACTCAGAATACAACAGAGACCAGTGTAAACTTCATAAAGCTGCTGTACTAAATGTTAGATCTCTGTCCAACAAGTCACTGTTAGTTAATGACTTCATCATTTCTCACAGTTTAGATTTTCTTTTTCTGACAGAAACATGGTGAACAGAAGACACAAGTGCTACAGTTCTTAATGAAACAGCACCCCCTCATTTTAGTTTTATGAATAAATGTGGAAACGGGAGGAAAGGGGGAGGAGAAGCTGCCTTATTTAAAGATTCATTCCAGTGTAAAGAAATGTCATTTGGTGATTTTACTTCTTTTGAATATCTTAGTTTTATTTTAAGGGGCGTTCCTAAAATCCTATTTCTAATCATCTACAGACGTCCAGGACACTGTGTAAATTTTATTGATGAATTTTCTGAATTATTGTCGGTTATCTCTACTGATTTTAACCATTTCATCTTAACTGGGGATTTTAACATTCACATAGATAACATGATGGATGGTAATGTCAAGGAATTTTCTTCCATATTGGATGTTTGGTTTGTCGCAGCATGTAAAAGAACCGACCCACATTCGAGGTCACATTCTGGACCTGGTTATTTCAAAAGGTGTGGAAATTTTTTCTGTAGCTGTCACTGACTCGACCTTGTCTGACCATTTTTGTATTTTGTTTGATTTATTGATCACTCAGAATGTTCAACCAACCTGCTCCTCGGTTAGGAAGAGGTACATTAATGAAAGAACAAGTGCTAAGTTTGTGGAGGCCATAGCTATGTTACCAACAACCAGAGCAGAGTCAGTTGATGGACTCCTGGATCATTTCAATCTGAAAATCTTGAATGTAATGGATGCTGTTGCACCGATAAGAATCAAGAGCAACTTGAGCAAACAGAAAACACCATGGAGAAACACCACTGTGGTTACCAGCCTAAAAAGAGAATGCAGAAAAACTGAGCGGAAATGGTGGAAAAATAAACTTCAAATTCACTATGAGCTGTACAAACAAAGCCTGCGTAACTATAACAATGAGCTGTGTAAGGCCAGAGAGCTGCATTTATCTGGAATGATTAACAGGAACGTCAACAATTCTCTCTGTTTGCTATGATTGAAAAACTTACTAATCCTCCTAAACAGATAAGCCCAGAGCTCCTTTCCACTGAGAAATAAAACCAATTTACCAACTTTTTTAGCCAAAAAATTAAAACAATCAGGCAAAATATTAATTCCACAGTCAAACAAGAAAACTAGTTTGTGCCTAAAACCTGGAAGTAATTCTGATGTTATGTCGCAATTTAAAATGGTGAATTTAAAAGTCCTACAAGAAACAGTTTAGCATTTGAAATCAACAACATGCACTCTGGACATGATACCATCCGACTTTTTCCATCCATCCATTTTCTTCTGCTTATCCGGAGTTGGGTCGCGGGTGCAGCTGCCTAAACAGGGAAACCCAGACTTCCCTCTCCCTGGCCACATTCACCAGTTCATTCGGAGGGATCCCGAGGTGTTCCCAGATGTAGTCCGTCCAGCGTGTCCTAGGTCTTCCTCGGGGCGTCTTTCCAGTGGGACGTGCCCGGAACACCTCACCAGGGAGGCGTCCAGGAGGCATCCTAACCAGATGCCCGAGCCACCTCATCTAGCTCCTCTCGATGTGGAGGAGCAGCGACTCTACTCTGAGCCCCTCCCGGATCACCAAGCTTCTCACCCTATCTCTAAGGGAGAGCCCGGCCACCCTGCGGAGGAAATTCATTTTGGCCACTTGTATTCGAGATCTTGTTCTTTCGGTCACTACCCACAGCTCATGACCATAGGTGAGGGTAGGAACGTAGATCGACCGGTAAATCGAAAGCTTTGCCTTTTGGCTCAGCTCCTTCTTCACCACGATAGACCGATGCAGAGTCCACATCACTGCAGACGCACCGATCCACCTGTCCATCTCCCGCTCCATCCTTCCCTCACTCATCAAACAAGACCCCGAGATACATGAACTCCTCCACTCGGGGCAGGACCCTATTCCCTGACCCGGAGAGAGCACTCCACCCTTTTCCGGCTGAGGACCATGGTCTCGGATTGGAGGTGCTGATTCTCATCCCAGCCGCTTCACACTTGGCTGCGAATCGCTCCAGTGAGAGCTGAAGATCACGGCCCGACGAAGCCAACAGAACCACATCATCCGCAAAGAGCAGAGACCCGATCCTGAGGCCACCAAACCAAACAAGATCCCGAGATACGTGACTCCTTCTTCAGCTTTTAAGGTCCGCATTTATCAGTGATATGGGTCTGTAGCTAGATGGTATTGTGGGGTCTTTACCTGGTTTTAATAGTACAGTAATGGTGGCAGAGTTTATGTTTGGGGGTAAGTAACCATTTTCCTTTATTTGTGTCACCATTTTGAAAAATGTCGGGGCCAGTGTTGACCAGAATTTTTTATAGAACTCTGCTGGGAAGCCATCCGGACCTGGGGCTTTTTTACAGGGCATATGTTTAAGGGCTTCATGTAGCTCCTCCACTGTGAGGGGGAATCTAAGGCCGTGACTTGTTCCTGCTGTAAACCTGGAAGATCTATGTTGTTAAGAAAATGATGGATATAATTGTCTGATGGATCTAAGTGTGATGTATACAGAGTTTTATAGAAATCTCTAAAGATGTTGTTTATTGCATCTGGGTCATATATAGGTAATATTACCTATTGAATCTTTAACAGCTGATATGGTAGATTTTTCCTTATTTATTTTTAACTGGTTAGCTAAAAATCTTCCGGATTTATTACTGTGTTCAAATGTCTCCAAGCGTAATCTTTGCACCAGAAATTCTGTTCTCTTGTTGATTATGTCATTTAATTCCAGTCTAGCCTTCCTTATTTGGTTCATTGTTGGTTCATCTGGTGAAGCTCTGTAGGCGTCTTCTAATGATTTAATTCTTATTTCTAATTCTAATATTTTTGAGTTTTCTTCCTTTTTTTATGTGATGTAAAAGAGATGATTTTGCCTCGCATTACAGCTTTCCCTGCTTCCCACAGAACACATGCTGAGACTCCTGGTTTGTCATTGTTTTCTAAGTATATAGCCCATTCTTTTGTGAAGTAGCTGATAAAGTCGGGATCTTTAAGCAACGCTGTATTAAATCTCCAGCTTTTAGTCGGTGGTGTGATTCTCGTGTTCCTCAAAGTAAAGGAAACTGGGGCATGGTCGCTGATAGTGATGGGGTGAATCTGGGTCTCTGAAATCTCACTCACCAAAGAGCTGCTAACCAGAAAATAATCTAGCCTAGAGTATGAATGGTGAACTGAGGAAAAGAAGGTGTACTCTCTGATATTAGGGTGATAAGACCGCCATATATCACAAAGTCCAGAATCCTCCATATATTGTTTTACAGTGTTTGCCGTCCCGTCTAAAGAGACCACGTCGTCCCGGTCAGGTCTGACGTTTCATCGGGAAGATGGTCTGGTCTGGTTTTAGATGCAACAGCAACATCATCACGGTGTCCTCCAGCTGTCCATCCTCTCCATGTCTCAGCTTCATCTTGCCTGGTAAATGAGACACTACTTCATTCACAGACAAACACGGCTCATTTTCCACGTTTTCACTGTTTTATAATAAAACCATCCAGTCACAGCGTGATAAGGCCCATTTATTTGTTGAATACTCTGCAGCTTCATAAGATGCTCCTGGTTTAGGTCTTCGGGGAGAATTTATGGCTCATTAAGGGTCAGGCAGGAGCATGTTTGTTTGTGTTTACATAGCTTCCTTGGGGGGTGTTCCACCAGCGTAGCTACAGGAAGCCAGGCTGTATGAGGAAAGCTTCGCTCAAACTAACACCAGCTCTGAATTAAGACTCAACTCGTTCCACTAACACATCCAGCTGCATCTAGCTGAGCTAATCCAAGCGAGGCTTACGTAGCCTGGCTATGTGGAGGTCCTGAGGAACGCAGGAAGCCCTGACGAGTGGACGGTGGAAAAGAGGAGCAGCAGGAAAAGAGAGCAAACCCAGAGCTTCATTTTCTCAGCAGCTGAACCAAGAATGCTGATGGAGATGTATGAGGACTTTTAAAGTGTCCTCACCAGAAAAGGTGATGCAGCCTGGTTAATAAAGGGAAGCAGCAAACAGCTTTTTCTTTCTTTAAACACCCTCGGCCTGTATGGATGGGGCTCAGCTGATCCCAGTTTTACTGGTAGCCAACCAGAGGCAGTGGAGGTCGGGTTCCTGAACCTGGGGAGGGCTAATAAGGTGTTAACTAGTTTTAATGAAAACCAAGTTCTTTTTAATTTAAGTTCATGTTGCGTTTCTTTAGTTGCATGGCGCTGACAGATTTATTGCCGTTTCCAGACAGTGACGGTGGTGATACGATAACAAGTGTTTTTATTTTATTTTATACCAGAATGAGGCGGAGCAGCTCTACCAGGTGGAACTTTCTTTAGAGTCTGTATCAGAGCTTTGAGACACAGCTAAGCTAAGCTAACGTTAGCCTGCCCAAGCAGGCGAGTTCTGGTTACCATGGTTACTCAGCGGCGTTCACATAAGCCACGCTGATGGAACGGAACTCTGGCTTAAATGAGCCAGACTTAAACCCGGCTTTCCCTTCATCCAGCTTCGTGGAATAGGCCTCGGTTGGTCTGGACAATAATAGCAGTTGTTAACAGCTTTATTGTCAATAAAGATGGAATAAAGTACTCGTGACAGAATCACGTGACCGCTGTATCGTGACGCAGCATCAGCTGACTGCAGAGGAAGAGCAGTCCTCCGTCGACCTTCGCTGTTCAGCTTCGTTTCTCCGGTTCTTGTCCGTTTCGTCCTTCGGTTCTTGCTCCGGTCTGTCCAGCTCCGCTTCCCCGGCATGGCGAGTCAGTCTCAGGGCATCCAGCAGCTGCTGCAGGCTGAGAAGAGGGCCGCGGAGAAGGTGGCCGAAGCCCGCAAACGTGAGTAGACAGGCGGCCTGGAGCTGCCGCGGTGGAAACACGGTTAGTTGGGGTCACCACTGGTCCAGGACCCGAAACATGGACCAGCGGGAGGTGACTGAGCCGGTAGAAACGGGGACTAACGGCGGTCAGACCGCAGCCAAGCTCCGCTAAGAAATGTCTGGATTATTTACTGCTAATGGCTTTAACGGAAGCACGAAACGAACCGGAACCGGTTCTGTCCTCGTCAGCGCACACTCTTTACTAAGAAGTCAGAAATATCCCTTCTTCTTCCTCCTCTACTACAGCAGACTGCCTCACGATCTTTTTCTCCACATTTTCGTGCTGCAGCTATAAAACCAGCTAGCGTCCTTGCTAGCTTCCTTGCTAGCATCCTTGCTAGCATCCTTGCTAGCTTCCTTGCTAGCATCCTTGCTAGCTTCCTTGCTAACCTCCTGTTTACATGAAACTGGACCATGCAGTGCTAGCTTAGCCAGGCTAACGAGGATACCGAGCTTCTCTTTAAGCATCTTTATGGTTTGGTTTCAGCTCCATTGTGAAAATCCAATGAACTGAATTGATGTGTCGTCCCTAAACACACTCACTGCAAACTAAACATGACCTGGTTTCCCCACATTAGCTTAAAGCTAAACTAGTGCTAGCAAAGAACTAGAACTTGTTTCTGTCGCTGACGTCATGTGACCAGTCAGAGAGGGGAGGGCCTTCATCAGGTTGTGATGTCATGTGTGCAGGTAAGAATCGGCGTCTGAAGCAGGCCAAGGAGGAGGCCCAGGCTGAGATCGAGCAGTACCGCCTGCAGAGGGAGAAAGAGTTCAAGACCAAAGAGGCTGCTGTGAGTTCTGCTGCTCCTCATCACCCTCCTCTTCCTCTGCTCCTTCTCTCACCATATGTTAACACACTTACTGTGTCCTCCTCCCAGGCTCTTGGTTCCCATGGTAACAGCGCTGTGGAGGTGGACCGTGATACAGCGGAGCGGATGGGTCGCATCCAGAACAGTTACCGTGGTAACCGGGAGGCGGTCCTGGGCGAGCTGCTGCGACGCGTCTGCGACATCCAGCCGGAGTTTCATGCAAACTACCGTGTGGCTGGCTGAGGGGCGGAGCCATTACTAGGACCAGAGGGGCGGGGCAGACATGGAGAGACGGCCGTTAGCTTGGTTAGCTCGGTTAGCGACCTGACGGTGTGGAAGCTGTTATCTGGACAGTGTGTTATCGCCATGGTTTCATCTGGACAGTGTCTCCTCATGTGTTCCTGCTCCACTGGAAGATGGCACCCCATGTTGTTGTTGTTTACAGAGTATTTATATTTCACGGTCAACCTTTAATTTCCTCCTGAACCTGAAAGTCTCCAGCCAGTCAAAATGAACCAGCAAGGCTCTGATTGGTTGTTTTATTTGCAGCTCTCTGATCACTGATCTGATTGGCTGGCTGGAGGAAGAGTAACAGCTTTTCATGTAAACCCGAACAGTTCCGCTTTGCTTGTGACCATGTGACTTCCTGTTGTTGTTTGTGACCATGTGACTTCCTGTTGTTGTTTGTGACTGTGACTTCCTGTTGTTGTTAAGATGAAAAATATTAAAGTGAACGTTGATTGGCTGAAAGTTTGCTGCTGCTTTGTGATTGGTTGACGTTGACAGCATCCTGGTTTAATGGCATCGACCACAGGTGGGTCTCAGGTGCTTCAGCCCCTGAAGCCGAGGCCACAGGGAAGAGGTTCATTTCACGGAGTCGGTTACCATGGTAACAGGGTATGACTTGCTCTGTGGAACAGAAAATCCAGAGCTTCCCTCAACGTTGTCTGGGGCCTGTTCCGCTTTCTGGACCAGAGTCCAGACCTGGAACCAGATTCAGCCGGGGTAGGGGAGTAATGTTCAACAGAAAATAAAATAATTCATATTTTATTTACTTTTATATTTTATTTAATGTGTTTAACCAAAATAAGATTTAATTTATATCTAAGGATGACAAAACGGAATAATTTGTAATTTGCTAAAATTTATTTAAAAGAAAAATGTTTAATTTTAAACATGCTGAGAATAGTTATGTTAAGTTTAATCCGGTCAGTTTACTGTGCTTTTAGGGAGCTCTGAAATGAATCAAGTATTTTGTTCATTAGTTCATTTTGATGTTTAAGATAAGACATTTATTTGTTGACGGTAAATCCATAAAAAATATCTAATTAAATTAAATTGTAGATATTTATAAAATTTTCTAAAAAAAAAAAAAAATCAAGAATCATTGTCATTGTGCACAACGACATTTTGTTTCAGAAGTTCTCGGCTTAAAAGGCACACTAACACACGAAGATAAAAGTATGGAACGGCAAAGGCGATATATCTTTAGATAAATATATATATAAAAGAGTAAAAGGAATAAAATGGAATAACAGTGCAAATCAAACAAGTATATAAAGTGTTTAAAGTGACTGGCATGGAAGTGATCCACATATTGCAGCATATTGTCCTAAAGTGCAGTCTGAGTGTGTCTGCCTGTCTGCAGGAGTTTAGGGTTCAGTCTATGGATGGGGGGTGGGTAGGTGGGGGGTGGAGGGAGATGGGGGGGAGATGGGATGGGGGGTAGGTAGGGGGGAGATGGGGTGATGGATTTCACAGCTCTGGGGAAGAAGCTGTGTTTCAGTCTGTTGGTGTGGGCTTTGATGTTTCTGTATCTCTTTCCAGAGGGAAGAGGTACAAACAGTTCGTGTCCTGGGTGGGTGGGTCTGCAGCATCCACGGCGCCACACCGGGGCTAGGGGGTGCTACAGCCCCGTGATAAATCTGTGTAGCCCCATTAAGCCCCCCCAAGAAATTAGATTATAAAAAATATAATTATGAATTTATATATAATATTATAATAAAGAAATGTACTAGTTTAAAAACAGTTTGCGGAGATTCTCCGCTTGCATGTTTCTTCTGTGCACTGATTAAGAGGGGACAGAGGGCGGGCGGAAACTTTTTGTTGAAACTCACGCTAGGCTGAGGTGGTCCGAATCATTAGATACAAATTGTTTGCACTTCTCGTTGCGCCTGCACTGTGTAGTATGTTAAATTTATCTCGCAATCAGTTTAATTTCTTAAGTTATGTTGTGATCCGAGGCAATAAAAGCAATGCATAGTTGATTTCATTAATTATGCATGTAGAATAAATGCGTTTGTTGCATTCTGTATGTGTTGCTTGTTTATCACATGGTCGCTGTCTGGTGCTGAATCTTGCACCTTTCCACGTGAAAACATTTTTGCCGTTGCTTTGTGGCTCGTTGTAGGCCTGGTTATTTTGCTGAATGTTCTTTGGCTAATTCAGTTAAATTGCTGTGTATCTTAGCCACTTTTATTGAAAAAATCGATAACCTATGTATAAAGTTACTAAGTCATGGAAATCTGTTATTTTCTTAGCACCCCCACGTATTGGTCAAGTCCCTCATTAGCACCAGGAGAAAAAAAATCCTGGCGCCGTGCCTGGTCTGCAGCTATACGACTGGCCCTTCTCTGGACCCGGCTGTCGTATATTGAGTCCAGGAGCGGGAGAGGACTCCCTACAATCCCCTGTGCTGTTTTCACCACCCGGGCCAAGACCTTCCTGTGGTGTGCAGTGCAGCTCCCGGCCCACACTCAGACAGAGGATGCTCTCTATGGCGGCTGTAGAGGTTCATCAGAAGCCGAGAGGAGAGTCCAGAGTCTTCAATATGCAGATTTTTTACAGGACAGGATCCCGGTTTATTTACGCGTGCGTGTCTGAGCTCGCGTTTTACGCTTCGTCACGGGCACACATTGACCTCACGTGACTCTTTAAAAACACCGCTTACGTGGCTCCACTAATGTCCCGCCCTCTCATCTCATACGCACCATCTGATTGGTCAGCCTGTGGCTCCTCTTCGCAGAGCCTTCATGTGCTCAGGGTTGCGACATCCGCTGACTTCGCTGTAAGAGCGGTCACGTGGGTCATGGAGCTCGCGCAGCTGGACCACAGAACAGACAGCAGAGATGGGATTACTGAGGGTGGAAACTAAATAAACACTCGTTTGCACTGAATAAATTATTATGTTAATGTTGATTTAAGTGATGATCAAGTCATGTTTGACAATAGATTAAATAAAAATAACCACAAAAATATTCATCTCAACCAACAAGCAGCATTTATTAAAGACCAGACATGATGCTCCTCATTAGCCTCTTTATTTCTTACTGATAACCGTCCTTATCATTCACTTAGTAAGGTTATAAGATCAGCTTGTTAGGGCTTATTTTCTTGTATTAACGCCAGCCGTGTGGTAGCAGGTAACGTCCCAGCAGGATGGACGTAAAGTCAAAGACACGATGCAGAAAACACCGAAGATCCTCTTCAGACAGACTCTGTCTCATTTCAATGGTTTCTATTTAAAATCTGCACCGTCTCTATTAAGCTGGCTTTTTTTAACATGATCATTCTTAGTTTATGTTCTTCCCTTTTTGTCTTTTTATTTTAAATTATGCTTCATATATTCTTACGTTTTTAATGTCTTTGTAAAGCCCTTTGAATCCCAAGTTGTTGAATTGTGTGGTATAAATAAAGTTGCTTTGCTTTGAATGTAAAAGGAAAAGTCTCACTGAGTAACAACCTAGTTTAACTAAAAACTCACCTGCTGGCACCGACAGGACAAGAAAACAAGGTAAACCTTTAAAAAAAAACTTTATTGACATAAAACAACAGGACAAGGCTATAAAGTAAATAAATCAGATCCAGTTTGCATAATGAAAAGATAAAAATAAACCTTGGGGAAGGAAAAATGACAAACTGATGGATGTCAGTGTTCCTGCCTGCTGCTCCTGAGTAAAGATATTTAAAAATGACAGTAAAGGTTAAACTAACTACAGAACGTAAATGTAGAGCAGCTGTAACATGAGCTGATTTCAATGAGTTTTACCAGATAAATCAACAAGTATGTGTGAAAAAGTAAAGAAGAGTAAAGAGGGAAGATAGAGAGTGAATAGAGATGAACAGGGAATCGGTGAAATATAAGGACCCAGAACGGAGGAAGAGGTTTGTAACGTCGGCAGGAAGGATTTTAATTTAGCTGCACGAATAAGCAACAATAAGAAACCGTGTGAGGTTCATTGTGTCTACAGACAGAACAGTATGAATCTATGAACAACACTTGACCAGTACACTGAAATAAATAATAGAAGACCGTGACCACACTTATTCGAACTAAAAAAAAGCTGGGAGGCCACCAACACACCTGAGTCAAATTAGGTGGCTCTAACAGCCAATCAGGTTCTACACAATGACTCATTAATTTGCCTCAGATGTGTTGGTGCAGGGATACATGGAAAACCTGCTGGATTGCGGCCCTCGTAGGACCGAATTGAGTAGCCCTGATCTATGACATACAAAGGTAAAATATATTTAAACATAAACTTCTCACATTAACAGACAAAATTATTTTAATGCAGGACGTCTGACAGAATGTAAACGCATTTCCGTGTCTTATGAGACTGATGCTGCATCGACTTCCCTCTGAAAACGAATGAAACGCAGTCTGGTGTTTGGAGCTCTTGAACGTCTACAGTAACCCGGAAGTGCGCCGCCATATTTTCTACACGGGAGTCGCGACTCTGAGTTTACCGACGGCTCTGCCTCTTCCATGCCCTACGTACGACGTCACGACGCAGTAGGCGGAAGTGGCGGCTGAGCGGCGAACGAGGAGAGGAGTTGAGAAGAACTTTCATCTTTCTTTTCGTCTTGGCTTTCTTGGTTCGGTTCCAGTTTGGTCTTTCGGCCTCAAAAGAGAGAACAGCACGCGACAGAGCTCCTGCATCACGTCCAGGTGAGCGTTGCGTTTGTTTTGTGTCTCGTGGACTGTGTGAGTGACCTCTGTGCTACCCGCTAGCTGGGTCTCGGTCACTGTACCAAACCTCATAGAGGGGGGTCTCTGTTTAACGGCGTCGTGTCTGTGTGGTAGAAATGGGAGCGCGAGGCTGGATGCTGCGGTGTTTTTGGAACCGGGCGGTTATTCCAGGAAAATCGGTTCTGTACCGGTGACATCCAGATGTGTTGTAGCTTTAAATCGCGACTTTTTGTGGCTCGGTCTGTGTTTGTCTCTGCCGCCATGTCGTTCTGTTAGTGGCTTGAATTTCGTGTTTTTTTAATGGAGTTCTGATCGGAGGAGACATTTAAGTCCTCTACTCGAAGCTCGGAGACATGAAGTTGGCAGGTTGTCCGCTGGACTCCGGTGTCCTGAGCTGGCACGAGGACAGGTGTCGGGTTATTTATTTCCTCGTACATCAAATAAGTGAGGCTTAAAGAATGAGGATGATGGAGGAGAAGAATCAGCAGAGAACAATAGAGGCAGTGAGACAGAAACGGGCTGAGCTCAGGTCGGCCTCCCTCACGACAAACCGGTCTATAAACAATGAGCGCGCGAGCGCACGTACACAGGATGAAGGAGGACCTGAACAAACCACGTCTGGAAAAACACTAAGTCCAGCCACATGGCTGGAGAAGAACCAGGGTCAGACCCTGAACCTTGACCCTGGACCACAGTCTGAATCTGGTTCAGAATCTGAAGTCACACACACACACACACAGTGCCACGTTAGCATGAAAACATGAATAAATTGTAAAGTTCATGGACATAAAAAGCGTTTTACTCAGCGATGAGGAGTCGAGCAGTCCTGGAGACGGAGGTCGTCTTCCTCCTCTGTGTCCTACAACCCGGTAACCGAGTCTTCGTCCTGATGGGGGGCGGTCTAACACAGGACGGAGGTCTTGCTTCTTTAATCCAGATGAGTATGGAAAAGTTTTTTCCTCGTCCAGAGGAGACGGAGCAGCTCTGAACAAGGAGGGACGTCCAGCAGGAAACAGACTGCTTCTCTTTGTTCTCGCTTCCTTTAAAAACTTGAAAGAATCAAGGTTGAGCTCAATAGTTGCCGAAGCTTCTTGTACCTCCAGAACAGTCTCATCAGGTGAGTAAAGAACAGATCAGCATTCAGATGTGTGTGTGTTTGAACGCTGCTCGCTGCACAGACTTTACATACACTCTGATGAGCGACCACCTCCACACCTCCACAGCCCTCACCGGCTCCAGGGAGCACCACAACCCGCGACCTGGTCTCTGAGAAGCACCACAACCCGCGACCTGGTCTCTGGGAAGCACTGAGCGTCAGTGGCCCTGAGCTGGAGACACCAGGGCAGTAAAGACGTGCTGGAGGATCCATAAAACCTGACCTGAGATCAGTGAAGACGTGACACTGGCTGCGTTTCCATGAAGAATCCAACGTCCAATCAGAATAAAAGATGTCAAACACCTCCGCTGATCCATTCTCCCCTCATTCCCTCATTCCCTACATTCCCTACATTCCCTCATTCCCTACATTCCCTAATTCCCTACATTCCCTACATTCCCTCATTCCCTACATTCCCTACATTCCCTACATTCCCTCATTCCCTACATTCCCTCATTCCCTACATTCCCACATTCCCTCATTCCCTACATTCCCTCATTCATTCCCTACATTCCCTACATTCCCTCATTCCCTACATTCCCTCATTCCCTACATTCCCTACATTCCCTCATTCCCTACATTCCCTCATTCCCTACATTCCCTACATTCCCTCATTCCCTACATTCCCTCATTCCCTACATTCCCCTCATTCCCTACATTCCCTTCATTCCCTACATTCCCTACATTCCCTCATTCCCTACATTCCCTCATTCCCTACATTCCCTACATTCCCTCATTCCCTACATTCCCTCATTCCCTACATTCCCTTCATTCCCTAATTCCCTACATTCCCTACATTCCCTACATTCCCTACATTCCCTACATTCCCTCATTCCCTACATTCCCTACATTCCCTCATTCCCTACATTCCCACATTCCCTCATTCCCTACATTCCCTCATTCATTCCCTCATTCCCTACATTCCCTACATTCCCTCATTCCCTACATTCCCTTCATTCCCTCATTCCCTACATTCCTACATTCCCTCATTCCCTACATTCCCTCATTCCTTACATTCCCTCATTCCCTACATTCCCTACATTCCCTCATTCCCTACATTCCCTCATTCCCTACATTCCCTCATTCCCTACATTCCCTTCATTCCCTACATTCCCTACATTCCCTCATTCCCTACATTCCCTACATTCCCTTCATTCCCTCATTCCCTACATTCCCTACATTCCCTCATTCCCTACATTCCCTCATTCCCTACATTCCCTGCGCTCTGTGTGATGTGTTCTGGTCGGGAACGTGGTTGTGGGGCGGAGGTGAAACCAGACGTTCTGATGGAACAGCTGGTTCTCTGACTGAATGTCTCATCATGTTTCTTTCATCTCTGTTTAACTCATTAACTTCTTCATTATCTCAGAAAGCTGTTAATCTTTCATCTTTGAACCTGGTGGATCGGTTTTGTGAGGTCTTCGTTCTGATTAGGAGGTCAGACCTCCTGCCACCCAGCATCAAGGATTACGCCAGCATACGCTGAACTATGCAGCCCATAATAAACCCAGAGAGAAGGAAGGCCCTGTTCCTGCAGAATCTGGCTAGAAAATGACTTCTCATTTATTCTGGAGTTACACATGGAGTTAACTAGATCTCTAGACCATGCCTTGGTGGTTTTGATGGCCAGGTTCAGACCCGTAAGGTGGTCCTGAAGGATCCAAGTCATGATGTTACTGTAGTTGAGTCAGTGGGCGAGAGAGCCCAATGTTAAACAGAGAGAGAGGAAGCAGCAGTAACTGTTGCCGGCGGCGACGCCTGACCTTCTGTTTAATGTTATTGGTCATGTAGTCTAATTGGCTGGTAGCAGATGTCACCCGGCAGAGCTCTGATTGGTCAGTTCTGCTTCCTATAGCCTCGGGGTTTCCACAGCCAATCAGATTAGAGCTGGGCATCTGCTCGGTGATGTAAGTCATCACTATGGTTACGAGTTAATCAGAGAGTTTATGGTCTGCTCTGATATCGTCGGCGGACAGTTTCCTCTCTGTGTGGACGAGTCAGCATCGTTGAGTGGAGGCAGGTAAGAGAGAGAAACGCTAGCTCATCCTCAGCAGGTGTGTTTAGCTTGAAGTTCAGGTGTGTTTAGGTTGTAGTTCTGGTTGTTGTTCAGGTGTGTTCAGGTTGTTGTTCAGGTGTGTTTAGGTTGTAGTTCAGGTGTGTTCAGGTTGTTGTTCAGGTGTGTTTAGGTTGTAGTTCCGGTTGTAGTTCAGGTGTGTTTAGGTTGTTGTGCTGGTTGCAGTTCAGGTGTGTTTAGGTGGTTGTTCTGGTTGTAGTTCAGGTGTGTTTAGGTTGTTGTTCTGGTTGTAGGTTAGGTGTGTTCAGGTTGTTGTTCAGGTGTGTTTAGGTTGTTGTTCTGGTTGTAGTTCAGGTGTGTTTAGGTTGTTGTGCTGGTTGCAGTTCAGGTGTGTTTAGGTTGTTGTTCTGGTTGTAGTTCAGGTGTGTTTAGGTTGTTGTTCTGGTTGCAGTTCAGGTGTGTTTAGGTTGTTGTTCTGGTTGTAGTTCAGGTGTGTTTAGGTTGTTGTTCTGGTTGTAGTTCAGGTGTGTTTAGGTTGTTGTTCTGGTTGTAGGTTAGGTGTGTTTAGGTTGTTGTTCTGGTTGTAGGTTAGGTGTGTTCAGGTTGTAGTTCAGGTGTGTTTAGGTTGTTGTTCTGGTTGTAGGTTAGGTGTGTTCAGGTTGTTGTTCAGGTGTGTTTAGGTTGTTGTTCTGGTTGTAGGTTAGGTGTGTTCAGGTTTTTGTTCTGCTGTGTTTAGGTTGTAGTTCAGGTGTGTTTAAGTTGTAGTTCCGGTTGTAGTTCAGGTGTGTTTAGGTTGTTGTTCTGGTTGTAGTTCAGGTGTGTTTAGGTTGTTGTTCTGGTTGTAGGTTAGGTGTGTTCAGGTTTTTGTTCTGCTGTGTTTAGGTTGTAGTTCAGGTGTGTTTAAGTTGTAGTTCCGGTTGTAGTTCAGGTGTGTTTAGGTTGTTGTTCTGGTTGTAGGTTAGGTGTGTTCAGGTTGTTGTTCAGGTGTGTTTAGGTTGTTGTTCTGGTTGCAGTTCAGGTGTGTTTAGGTTGTTGTTCTGGTTGTAGTTCAGGTGTGTTTAGGTTGTTGTTCTGGTTGTAGTTCAGGTGTGTTTAGGTTGTTGTTCTGGTTGTAGGTTAGGTGTGTTCAGGTTGTTGTTCAGGTGTGTTTAGGTTGTTGTTCTGGTTGTAGTTCAGGTGTGTTTAGGTTGTTGTTCTGGTTGTAGGTTAGGTGTGTTCAGGTTTTTGTTCTGCTGTGTTTAGGTTGTAGTTCAGGTGTGTTTAAGTTGTAGTTCCGGTTGTAGTTCAGGTGTGTTTAGGTTGTTGTTCTGGTTGTAGGTTAGGTGTGTTCAGGTTGTTGTTCTGGTTGTAGGCTAGGTGTGTTCAGGTTGTTGTTCAGGTGTGTTCAGGTTGTTGTTCTGGTTGTAGGTTAGGTGTGTTCAGGTTGTTGTTCAGGTGTGTTCAGGTTGTTGTTCTGGTTGTAGGTTAGGTGTGTTCAGGTTGTTGTTCAGGTGTGTTTAGGTTGTTGTTCTGGTTGTAGTTCAGGTGTGTTTAGGTTGTTGTGCTGGTTGCAGTTCAGGTGTGTTTAGGTTGTTGTTCTGGTTGTAGTTCAGGTGTGTTTAGGTTGTTGTTCTGGTTGTAGGTTAGGTGTGTTCAGGTTGTTGTTCAGGTGTGTTTAGGTTGTTGTTCTGGTTGTAGTTCAGGTGTGTTTAGGTTGTTGTGCTGGTTGCAGTTCAGGTGTGTTTAGGTTGTTGTTCTGGTTGTAGTTCAGGTGTGTTTAGGTTGTTGTTCTGGTTGCAGTTCAGGTGTGTTTAGGTTGTTGTTCTGGTTGTAGTTCAGGTGTGTTTAGGTTGTTGTTCTGGTTGTAGTTCAGGTGTGTTTAGGTTGTTGTTCTGGTTGTAGGTTAGGTGTGTTTAGGTTGTTGTTCTGGTTGTAGGTTAGGTGTGTTCAGGTTGTAGTTCAGGTGTGTTTAGGTTGTTGTTCTGGTTGTAGGTTAGGTGTGTTCAGGTTGTTGTTCAGGTGTGTTTAGGTTGTTGTTCTGGTTGTAGGTTAGGTGTGTTCAGGTTTTTGTTCTGCTGTGTTTAGGTTGTAGTTCAGGTGTGTTTAAGTTGTAGTTCCGGTTGTAGTTCAGGTGTGTTTAGGTTGTTGTTCTGGTTGTAGTTCAGGTGTGTTTAGGTTGTTGTTCTGGTTGTAGGTTAGGTGTGTTCAGGTTTTTGTTCTGCTGTGTTTAGGTTGTAGTTCAGGTGTGTTTAAGTTGTAGTTCCGGTTGTAGTTCAGGTGTGTTTAGGTTGTTGTTCTGGTTGTAGGTTAGGTGTGTTCAGGTTGTTGTTCAGGTGTGTTTAGGTTGTTGTTCTGGTTGCAGTTCAGGTGTGTTTAGGTTGTTGTTCTGGTTGTAGTTCAGGTGTGTTTAGGTTGTTGTTCTGGTTGTAGTTCAGGTGTGTTTAGGTTGTTGTTCTGGTTGTAGGTTAGGTGTGTTCAGGTTGTTGTTCAGGTGTGTTTAGGTTGTTGTTCTGGTTGTAGTTCAGGTGTGTTTAGGTTGTTGTTCTGGTTGTAGGTTAGGTGTGTTCAGGTTTTTGTTCTGCTGTGTTTAGGTTGTAGTTCAGGTGTGTTTAAGTTGTAGTTCCGGTTGTAGTTCAGGTGTGTTTAGGTTGTTGTTCTGGTTGTAGGTTAGGTGTGTTTAGGTTCTAGTTCTGGTTCTATTTAAGAATAGTTCTCCAGGATTCTTTAAGGACTTTCCTTGAATAGGATCCTTAAAAGACTTTTAAAAACTTTTCTTTGCCTACAGAAATGCTTCTTGTTGTTTGGTCTGTGTAGACACGACTCTGGTCAGGAGGGTAACATTAACTATGATGACGATTTTGGTTTCCTAGCAACCGTGGATGAGATGAACCACAGCATGGACCACAGCCACCATCTTCATCACACCATGGCCCCACCCACTACAGACGGCCATGATCATGGAGGGGGAGGAGGAGGTGGAGGACATGAAAGCCACGGAGGGATGGTAAGCTGAGCAACACGCTACATGCTAACCTGGCTGCTGAGTCATGTGACCCCTAATATCCAGACTGTTTACTTCCTGTTGTTGCTCAGGTGATGACCTTCTACTTTGGCTACAGCAACGTGGAGCTGCTGTTCAAGGGGCTGCTCATCAACTCACCTGGAGGTCAGTGTCACATTCAATTCAGCTTTATTTGTTCAGCACCACTTCACGACAATCCTTGTCTGAGTCAGTTCAATCCAGTTTAAACCAGTTCAAGCCTGTTAGTCGATTTGATTAAACTGGACTAACAGGCTGGATTTCTCCGCCGGCATCCATGTCCCATCCAGGAGACCTGACCTCCGATCCCACAGGGAATATGAACAGTTCCAGGTGTGTCCTTAGAGCTGCTGCCCGCCTCCAGATGTAAGATGGAGAAAAGCTCAGTGCCTGCAGAACAGAATAGAACCAGTTCTGTTCAGTTCTATTAAACTAAATTAATGCAAACACTTTACTCCCCCCAGGGGAGTTCCTGTCCACATGTTTACATGTTTACCTGCTGTCCATATAAGTGCAATATCATTAATATTAATATCAGAAGTGTTATACTTTGGACTATCACTACCTCATGCACATACATACTTGCACATGTTTATCTAGGCTGCACATGCAAACTGGGCTCTTTAGTGTTTACTGTTATTTTTATTTAAAAATTTTGCTGTTTATATTCTATTTATATTTAGCTTATATTTCTATTTTTCTTCATGTCTTATTTTATTTCACTTATTGCCCTCCTTCTTATGGCTCAAACCGGGACCTCAGTTCTAATTTCGTACCATAAACATGTAAATGTGAGCTGGTATGACAATAAAGTTCCTTGAATCCTTGAATCCTTAAACTATATTAAACTGGAATCTGGACTGATTTTATTTAGACATTTAACTTCATGTGAAATGATTTATTTTTTAGTTTGGAGTTTTGTTTTATTTTTATGTGGTTTGAGTTAAAATTTTCATTATGTTTTGAAGGTGAGATGTTATACCGGACTTTTTTTTTTATGTTTTTTTTGCTTTCATTTGCTTAGAAATGGAGCTTTTTTTATTTTAGATTTAGATTTTCAGTGCTTTATATTTATTTATACTAATTTAATGTTTTGATATTTAATTTCAGATTAACTTTTTTCCTGTATTTTAAAGATTTATATAAATATTTACGTTTTAAATGTCTCTCTTCTTCCTGTTGTCGTCCAATCAGAGATGGTCGGGGCGTGTATTGGTGTTTTCCTATTGGCCGTGCTCTATGAGGGTTTGAAGATCGGTCGTGAGTTTCTGCTGCGTCGCAGTCAGGTCAACGTCCGCTACAACTCCATGCCACTGCCAGGCGCCGACGGGACGGTTCTGATGGAGACGCACAAGACGGTCGGGTATGCAACCAAAACACACACAGCAGGTAGTCATGGAGACGGGGAGGCGGCGTCAGGATGTAAATCTGACTGGTGATGTGTTTACTGTCAGCTCAGAGATTGACAGGTGCTCTTTGGAGAGGGCGGAGCCTCTGTCTGCAAAAAGGGCACACCCTTTAGGATTATCTTACAGGTAACTGACCTGGTTCTGGTCTTGGTTCTGATCCAGGCCGTAGTACAGGTTTAGGTTCTGATCCAGGCTCCAGGCTTAGTTCTAAATCAGGTTCTGGTGGTCACCTGGTTCTGACCTGCTTCTTATTTTGGACCCTATCTTGAGATCTGTTTGGAGGATGTCACCACAGGAAATCTTTTTGGACCTTTCTTCTTCTGTGGTGTTTTTTTTTTTTTTTTTAAGTGAGAACTCTGAAGCTGAAGCTACCTGTTAATACTTTTGGTTTCCGGTGGCACTGTCCTGGCAGGGCTAAGGCTAATGCTAACAGAAACATGTTAGCTTACAGGTAATGAAGCTAACAGCTAAATTGAAGCTACAAATCGGTTACACTCTTCTCTAATTAAGTTTGTTTGGTGTTAGCATTATCTGTTAGCATTTTAACATTTTAGTTGCTTCTTGCTGTGTTGCTAAATGCTAACCAGTGTTATATAAAAACAGGGATGTACTAACATCTGTTGAGGAGGTCAAATATCTACCAGACATGCTAACGTCTGTTTTGTCACCCTCAGGCAACGGATGCTAAGCCCCTCCCATTTCCTGCAGACACTGCTGCACATTGTCCAGGTGGTCGTCAGCTACTTCCTGATGCTGGTCTTCATGACTTACAATGGTTACCTGTGCATTGCCGTGGCAGCCGGCGCCGGCATGGGCTACTTCCTGTTTAGCTGGCGGAAGGCAGTGGTCGTTGACATCACAGAGCACTGCCACTAGCTAGCTAGCTAGCATGTTGGTTAGCATTCTAACACACACGTGCACTCTTTTAGTGGTGAGCTAACGGACCTAAAGCCAAACTGACTCATAAAATACTCCTAATCACAAATGTTACCACGTAACCATGGTAACAGCACTTCAGACTGTAGATTAGCGATTAACCCCAGAAAACAAGCTCGTTTTCTACCGTAAACTCGAACTCCTGCTGGAGGGGGAGCCAACCAATCAGAGTTCAGATCACCTCAGAAGATCCTTTTTAGCCAAATCACCAAATTCCATTTTTCTCTTATTTTAGTGCCATGGCAACGTTAGCATATCTGGCTCTGTCATTGGTTAGCGGCCACCAATCGGAACACAGGATTTAATCACACCTTTAATCTCCAGAAAAAGATTGATCAGACGAATGATTTGTTTTTATCAGCCGACACATAAACATCATTAAATGTTGTTAAGTTTGTTTACTTCCTGTTTACCTTTTTTTTTGTTGATTAACCTTTTTGTATTTTGAGCAAAAAAGTTTTAAATTTTCTCAGAATATATAAAAAATGAATTTTTCCAGTTGTGGACGAGTTCACGTCAGGGCTCCGTCAGCTGATCCTCACACAAACAAACAACATCAGCTGTTTGCAAACAAAGTGTTTGGTCACCACCACCACTGCCTTACTGCGACTGACCAGATGCTGTCGTCATGGAGACGAGTCGTCATGGAGACGAGACGAGTCTCTGCTGCTTCAGTGCTGATGTGCCGTACCTTCTGCCACTCAAAGATCACTGTATGAATAATGCTGCGGTGGGCGTGGTTTGTTTTCTGGACCAGTGAGAATAAAGAGACGGATCAGGGACAGAAATCACTGAGCCGGTGTGTGTGTGTGTGTGTGTTAACATTAACAGCCAATCAGCTACTCAACGGGACCATCACATCTGACCTCTGTAGGTCCTGGTCTAGGTTCTGGTTCTGGTCCAGTTTTTTGTGAATCGCTCTGTGATTGTTGATGTGAAGGAAATAATTTTCTCTGGATGTCTAAGTGTCTGAAAATGTCCCGTATGCTGGAATCATAAGCAAAATAAAGTTTATGTAGAAGATGAACGTGTGCTCGTCTGTTTGTCAACAACAACAGCGGCCGATTACAGAAAAACGCTACGCCGACTCTGAGCTGAGGGAAACTCGAGGGTTAACATTCCAGAAAGAGGAGAGGTATATCTAACCTTGAGTCAGTTGCCATGGTAACAAAGTATGTTACTATGGTAACTGACTCAGGAGCATGTGCACCCGTTCAATGAATTTGAAGAATTTATTCTACAACATGCTGTTCCCTAACAAGATGATTTACCACAAAAACAGCCCAGAAGATGCAACTTAAACCATGTATAGACCAGTAAATGTTCTGGTTCAGTGACAGCTCGTTCTTCATCATCCTCTTCACATTCTGACATCGTCAGACCCAGACCGCATGACACGTTGTGGACTAGCCATCACTGCTGGAAGATTTGGTTTGATGGTGGAATAACCATCACGGTTCTACTTTTAATGTCCAACATTAATTACATCAGTGGAGATTTCATTTGAAAGTAAAATATGCTGAACTTGGTGTATCCACACACACACTGTTAACTGTTGTTCCTCCTGTAAACTCCAGGTGGCAGCACAGAGCCCCTCCAGCAGGCTGCCGGAAGCGAGGAAGAGCAGTAGTGTTTCCGGGTAACAGGTGTATGTTTTGTTGCGGTCAGATCAACTAGGACAATCGATTCCTCCATTAAATCGACCCTTCTTCTGTGGTTTCGACTACCATCACGGCCCAGTTTCATGCCCTCCTCTGACACCCGCTAACCGGATCTCAGCCTCGGTCCCCCCGCTTCCTGTCTTAACACCGACCCTGTGATGGCTTCCAGGCGGCCGGACAGCTTCGACGGACTCGGATACCGGGGCCGCGACGACCCGCTGTACGGGACAGGATACCCGGTCCGGAGTGCCGGAGCCCCTGCTGAGCTGCAGCACCATCACTGGGTCACTACGCCGCCTGACATCCCTGGTAGCCGAAACCTGCACCCCGGAGAGCGGACACCACTGTACGACGACCCGTTGGGGGAGCACGGAGGTCCAGCAGCCGCAGCTGGCTGGGACCCTCCACAGCCCGGTGTGCCGCCGGCAGGTAGGTCGGTGTTAGCAGCTGTTAGCAAGCAGGCTAATGACAGAATGAAGAAGAATAGAACAGGCTAACGGCTACAGAATCAAAGGTCCATAAACTAGACAACAGGATGGTACAACAGCTTCAGCTCAGAAGCTAATAATCTTCTTCTTATAATATTATTATTATTATTGTTATTATTATTATTGTTATTAACCCAAACACAAGCGCAGTCAAAAGGCTAAAAGTGGCTAAAATGATGACGACATGACTGCTAGCTTCATGTTAGCTCAAACGCTAACTAAGAAGTGCACAGACATCATGGTAATTGTTAGCCTGAAGGCTAATTATTACAAAACAGCCATATATAGCAACCTATCGAAAATACCTATTTTAATTTAGTTAAATGTGCTAAAAGCTGACCTTAAATATGTCTATAAAGTTTTATTCCATGATACATTTAATGAACCTCGGAGATGTTGGCTTTGATTTTGAAAGTATCTTCTTTTTCCACTGGTGCTGATTTGACACCTTCAAATGTGAACATGTCCATAAAGACATGTCCACAAGACAGCAGTCTGGTTAAACTGGGGGAAAACAAATAAATAAACAAACTATGAGCACAGCATGTCTATTATTGGCCATGATGTTCCTCAGACAGTGAACGCAGCACGTCTTAATTCCTCAGGCTAAATGACTTTTTCTATCTTTCTGTTGCAGAGCAGCTGAACCGATTCGCCGGCTTTGGGATTGGACTAGTGAGGTTAGACGTCGCATATAATCAGATTAATGCATCATTTTGATTGCCAGTGGTTGTCCAGTGTGTTTTCTGTGTAACCGATCACAGCCTGACAGACGACGCAGAAGGTAAAACACCTGCAAGATAACAAGGAGTTAATGTGTGTGTGTGCAGTCTGTTCACAGAGAACGTCCTCGCCCACCCCTGCATCGTTTTCCGGAGACAGTGTCAGGTATCAGCAGCCTTCTTATCCCTGCTTGACCAATATATGATTGATGAAATTATCGATCAGCTGAGTCTGACAGCTTGTCAGTAACACCTTCTGCTCTGTGGTCGTCGGTCTCAGGTCAACTACCATGCCCGCTGTTACCACCTGACTCCATTCAGCGTTGTGGCCGTCATGTCCTCCATCACCAAGGCTCAGGTAACTGATCAGTACCTGTTATGTCTGTTCTAGAATAACTGGCCGTGGCTGTCATCCTCGCCAACAGCTTTTTCTGTTAAACTGTAGGGTTCAAGGGGACGGTCGGCCAGTAGGGTTCGAGGGGACGGTTCGCCCGTAGGGTTCGAGGGGACGGTTGGCCCGTAGGGTTTGAGGGGACGGTTCGCCAGTAGGGTTCGAGGGGACGGTTGGCCCGTAGGGTTTGAGGGGACGGTTCGCCGGTAGGGTTCGAGGGGACGGTTGGTCCGTAGGGTTTGAGGGGACGGTTCGCCGGTAGGGTTCAAGGGGACGGTTGGCCAGTAGGGTTTGAGGGGACGGTTCGCCGGTAGGGTTCGAGGGGACGGTTCGCCGGTAAGATTCGAGGGGACGGTTCGCCCGTAGTGTTTGAGGGGACGGTTCGCTGGTAAGGTTGGAGGGGACGGTTCGCCGGTAAGGTTCGAGGGGACAGTTCACTGGTAGGGTTCGAGGGGACGGTTCGCCGGTAAGGTTCAAGGGGACGGTTCGCCGGTAAGGTTCGAGGGGACAGTTCACTGGTAGGGTTCGAGGGGACGGTTCGCCGGTAAGGTTCAAGGGGACGGTTTGCCCGTAGGGTTTGAGGGGACGGTTCGTGCGAAGGATTCAGTTTTAATTCTTTGCTTTTATCTTTGGTTTGACATTCTGTTGCTTTTATCTTTTACTGAGTTATTTATTCCTTTGTGTTATTTGATTGATTGATATGTCGTTACTCCTACGCTGTCGTTGCTCCTACGCTGTCGTTGCTCTTATGCTGTCGTTAGTCCTACGTTGTCGTTACTCCTGCGTTGTCGTTACTCCTACGCTGTGGTTGCTCCTACGTTGTCGTTACTCCTACGTTGTCGTTGCCCCTACGCTGTCGTTGCTCCTACGCTGTCGTTGCTCCTACGCTGTCGTTACTCCTACGTTGTGGTTACCCCTACGTTGTCGTTAGTCCTACGCTGCCGTTAGTCCTACGCTGCCGTTAGTCCTACGTTAACAGTTGCACCTGTGGGGACAAATAAAGGGATTGATGAATATGTTGATCCTGTGCTGACAGGGGGTGAAGGCTCTGTGGAAGGGGATGGGAAGCACCTTCATCGTCCACGGCATCACGCTGGGAGCCGAAGGCATCATCAGCGAGTTTACGCCGTTACCACGGTAACTACACTCTGATTACAAAGTATTTTTACTGCATTATTACAGTTTATTGATCACAGCTGTATTTTGTTGCAGTGCTAAATTGTGTGTTCATGTGTGTGCGTGTTTTTGTGTGCTGTGGGTCTGTTTGTGTGTGTGCGTGTGCAGCGAGCTTCCTCACAGGTGGACCTGGAAACAGCTGGCTGGACATCTGCTGCTCAAAGGGTCAGTTCACCTCCT